>NC_085859.1:29225007-29235007 GCF_034702125.1 Engraulis encrasicolus | reverse complement strand
GTGTGTGTGTGTGTGTGTGTGTGTGTGTGTGTGTGTGTGTGTGTGTGTGTGTGTGTGTGTGTGTGTGTGTGTGTGAGTGTATACAGGTGTGTGTGTGTGGGTGTCTCTGCATGTGTAATAGGGGGGGTGTCTAACATCTGTCAGAGTGGTCTGTCAGTGGAGCGGAACGGAACTCCCAGGCAACACTGGCAGCATTCAGGCCCGTCCATGAGCACTCTCACTGGGTCGCCATCAGCGCAAACAAAGCCCCGCTGAGACACGCGTCCATGCCAGGGTCACCGGCTTAGCTTACCGCGCTCCGAGGACAAATCATCCTTAATTACTCGGAGGTGCCCCCAGAGAGCCACCAGCCCTAGGACAGGACTTACAGCACACAGCGAGCAAGGATCTCACTCTGCCCTCCTTGTCTGTCTGAATAGACCGCATACACACGCACAGCACACACACATGCATACTGGTACATTCACACACACAGACACACGCACGCACACATGCATGCATACACACGCACATTCACACACAAACACAACACGCACTCACAACATGCACCTACACACACGCACGCGCGCACACACGCACGCACACACACACACACACACACACACACACACACACACACACACACACACACACACACACACACACACACACACACACACACACACACTGACTGCTGGGAGGGATTACGCAACTTGCCCCTGAAATAGAAACTAGCCCAGGCAGGGCCCTAAGCAGCATCGCCATGGGGTCTCCAGCTCCGTAAAGAGCCTTCAAATGTTTGCTCTGGATATACGTCTCATAAGGGATATGAGCAGATATACCACTCATGGAAAAAAAAAGAAGAAATAGAGTTAATACCCGTGTGTACACGCCAGGCACTAAGCGTCAGGGTCTAAATCACACACTCTAAATCACACACTTTTTTCTGGGATGCATCAGGGCTTGTCTGCCAGTTAAACACAAGCTATCATTAGTGCTGTCATGAGTCAGAGAAGAACATATTTCATATGAATGTGTAAGTGCAGCAAAACATGGACTGGATATGAGGAGATGTCCAAATTCGCTAAATAGCCCTTTCATGCAGATATGATCGCCGGCGGCTGAAAAGACTATGTCATGACTGCATTGCTATGATATTGTAGAGACACTTAAGTAGTAGATTGCAATATGATCTCCAGAATCCCGTGCTCCTGGACACGGATCTTTGGGACACGAAATCCGTGTCAGTTTCACAGATTTTGCCAAAATTCCGTGCTCCTGGACACAGAATTGTTTTCCGTGATGGACACACGGAAGTGCTCTCTCTATACTCCCACAGCTCTATGTTTCCAATGTCTTGTGTTTTCTCAGGATTTTTCTAATTTCAACTTTTTTCTCAAAAAACATTTGTTACTGACAGGTTGGGGTTAGGGATTGTTTTGGTCTGGGCACAGCTAGTATTCATATATTATATGAATTTGATAGCCTATCAACCAACTGGAAAAGGTATTTCTCAAAAATTCAATGACAGGTTAAGGTTAGGGAATGTTTTGGTCAGGGCACAACTAAAATTGCTATAGCATTATTTTGTTTAGGATTAGCACACTGACACAGCAACTGATTAGCAAACTGACACGGATTCCGTGTCCCGAACATCCGTGTCCAGGAGCACGGAATTCTGGAGATCATGTTGTAATCTAAAAGAGGCTTTGCATAAAAGAAAGGTAAATCAATCAATCAATCAATCAATCAATCGATCAATCAATATCATATTTATACATCAGAAACTAAGACTCTAAATGGCACACTTTGGACTACGTAGGGCTTGTCTGCTAGAGAAACACAAATGATCACCAGAAGGAACACAAGTCAGAGACGCAAGACATGGTTGAAAGCACATCCTTTGTTTACATGTGTATACAGTACAACGTGCAACAAAACATAAGGAGACAAACCATTTTCAGAAAAAAAAGTCTGTACATGTCAGGGACTAAGCCATCTCTAAACACTTTCTGAGCTACATTGCGTCTGGTCTACCATATAAAGAAAGCGGTAATTGGAAACACAACATCTTTTGTATATGGACATTTGTCAGTGCCGCAAAACATGGTCTGGATATGTCAGTACACATGTACACATCAGGGACTAAGCCATCTCTAAATAACTCACCTTCTCGGATTCATCAAGACTTGTCGGCCAAATAAACACAAACAGTCATCCGTGTACTCATTCACTTGATGTCATGTCAGAAGAAAGATGTGATGTGAAGAAAACCCAACATCTTTTGTATATATAAACGTGTACTTAAGTGCAGAGGCACATTACTTGGTTTTCAAAAGAGAGAGGACACAGTTGAGGATGAGTCACTGCGGGTTGTGTGGGCTCTCTAAAAGCAGATTCACCCATATGTAAACCATGGTGGTGCATACTGCACACTGCAACCTTGGCATAGATTATAATACCATCTCTCTCCCATGCTGGAGCACTTACTTGATTGCGGCTATCGGCCTCAATCACGAGAGGGGAAAAAAAGACCCTATCAGAGAGTAGATTGTTTATATCATCTAATCCAATTCCACACACACACAGAGGGGTAGGGAATTTGGAACACCGCACATGAATGAACGGAGATAATGGAATCCCATTATCGGGAATCTTCAGAGAGGCAGGGGAGGAGGAGGGTGACGGCAGGCAGGAGTTCCGATTATTTAAAATCCTTTGGAAAATAGCAAGGCACAGGCACACTCTTCTTCCACTGCAGGCACCCACGAGAGTGACAACAAGTCCATTAAGATTTGTGTCGCTCCTTAATTTCCTATGGGATTAATATCTTTTACAAAGTATCTCTACTGTGTTCTGCGCTACAGTGGCCAGCGAGTGACATAAAACTAGCGAGAAATTGCCACACACACTGCTTTCCCTTGTGAGCAGTAAACAGAAAGTAAACTGAAGACGACCAGACAACTGTCCCACACACACATACACAAGCACACACATGCACGTGCACACACACACAGACTCACACACAACTGCTTCCAATAACAAGGCTGTAAATAGTATTTCGGATTGCGGTCGGGTTCTTGAACGGAATACAGAACACGGAACATCAGAAATTGAAGGCAGGGTGGTGCTGACACAGCCAGAGCCAGAGCCAGAGCCACCACAGCCACAGACATGGCACGGCAAGTCACTCTCTCAGGCCTGGGGCAGTGGGTGTGGGCCTAGTAAACCAGTGACTCCCAAACTGGGGGTTGTGACCCCCTATTGCACGGGGGTCATGGAGAGAATGGACTGTTTGTAAGGTTTGCAAAAAAAAAAAAAAAACCCTTGAATGTGCTTCCATATAATTACCCAATACTGTTACACATAAATTGGTGTGTAAAAATATTGAATCCTTTGGCTAATATATGTTTTTGATTTTGTTGTGAATTTCAAAGTTTAAGCTAGCAATATTAAGGGGAAAAAAATTTGTTGTGCTCGGAATATGGGATAATGGGGCGTTCAAATGGGGGGTCTCAGCAGGAAAAAAAAATTGGGAACCACTGGGCCCCAGCCCTAGTCCAGCCCTAGTCCTACTAGCTCTACAAAAGAGTTCCTCCACTGGCCTGCCCTCCCCTGGCCGGCCTGCTGCAGTGCTTCCTGCTGCCAACAGCAGGTCCTTGTGAGCAGGAGTTGGAGCCTGACGACATGCGGTTCCAGACCTTGGCCCAGTACAGCTCTCTAATTTCCATGGTTTTGGCCCGGGCCCGTCCACACGTCATGACTCAACAGGCGCTGGCGCTGTGTGCAGTTCTATCTCTCCAGTGCCAGCACGGCAAGCGTTGAGAAATGGGGGAAAGCAGTGAGGAAGAAGAACACAAAAAATAAAAAAAGCAGGAGGCAAGAGCAACCCACCCTGAACGCAGCCCAATCCTCAGGGGTGTTCCTCCACAGATAGAGAGTCGGTAGGCCAGGAAACCCTGGGGGACCTGGATCTCCTCGCATCCCATCTCGCCCCACTGGACCCATAGAGCCCTGTGATGTGACAAACATATCAAATAACGTCATGTCCTGTAGGTCTCAGCAGACACAGAACAGAAGCAAAACAGCGTGTGGAGTTGGAGTTACAGCAGTTACATGCAGTGATGGGCAGCCTTGAATCAAAAGATACAATCCAGTGCCACATATTGCAAACCACCAGATTTTAACCTGTCCAATCGCATGATTGATTTATACGTACAGGTAAAACCAGGTCATTTGTATTACTGGATTCATTGTATCTTTGAATCCAGGTTGCTCATCACTGATTAAATGTCATATTGAGATTCAGATTCAGATTCAGATTACTTTATTAGTCCCATGAATTGCAATTCAGTTTGCGGTCCCAGTCTCCATCAGTCAATGAATAGATAGTATAAATAAAAAGAGTAGAAAATGAAATACAAAACCTAAAGGAAACAAAAAACAATAAATAAATAGGAAAACAAAAACATACACATTTTAACACATACATTCAAACACCCTGTCCTGTCAGTGATGAGCAGCCCTCAGTAAATGAAATGGTCAGTAATGAACTCTATCCCTACAACCTTGTTTAATAATCTAATGGTTGTAGGGATGAAAGATCCAGAGTAACGCTTTGTTTTTGTCCTGACAGAATAATAGCGCCTCCCAGAGGGCATTAATGAAAATTCACCACTTAAAACATGGTCAGGTTGACTAATGATACTTTTAGCCTTTTGGACTGCCTGTTTGTTAAACAGAGCACTCAGACTATTTAGCTGTGTTCCAATGATCTTTGATGACGTGTTAACAATACTGCTGAGACTGTTCTTGTCTTTGACTGAAAGGCTATTGAACCAGCATAAAAAAGAGAAAGTTAAGAGACTCTCAATAAAAGACTGATAAAAGTTACGTAAAATGGTTTTAGAGACACTGAAGGAGTTAAGCTTCCTCAGCAAATGAATTCTCTGTTGTCCCTTTTTGACAATTGTCTCAGTGTTTATATGGAACTTGAGCTCACTGTCAAATATTGTACTTATAGGAGTCAACGATTTCCACATCTCCCACATGTACGACACTTGCTATTGGTTTTGCCTTTGCCTTCCTAAAATCAATTATGAGCTCTTTTGTCTTGGCTACATTTAAATCTAAAAAATTATCGTCGCACCACTTCACAAATGAGGTCAATGCTAGCCCATGACTGGAATGTGGACCTTGAAATAAAGATAGCAGTGCAGTGTCATCTGAAAACTTGACTAAGTGACTTCCTTGTTGGGAAGTCCTGCAGCTGTCGGTGTACAAAATAAAAAGTAAAGGAGAGAGAACACAGCCTTGCGGCGAGCCCGTATTTGAGGAAATGGGTTGTGATAGTTGACCATTTACAAATACTCGCTGTATTCTATCTGTTAAAAAATGTAATATTGATATTGAGAGCATTATTGAAACAAAAATAATTTATTATAATATAATATTATGTAATACATCACATTTCATCGTTTGACATGGGCCGTAGGTATACCCGGTTATACTACAACAGTAAGGTAGAAATGTTCAGTTTATCACAGATCCCCACTACTGGAGTAATCCTCAATATTGTGGAAGGGTGGGTACACAGATGCCGTACCTTGTCGCCTTTAAATCCCTCAGGGCCTTCACGTCCAATGCATCCCTATGGAAACACAATACAATATCGTCATCCGTAAACCCAAATAACTAACTGATGTTAAAATATGAAATGAGCCTTTCACATTTTTGCCAGCAAGCTACACTCAGTGAAACATGATTCTAGTTTTAGGACAAAAAAACATTCACCATCATACATATTTTTGGGAATATGTATTATGGTTTGTCATTCAACAATGACCAACAGCCAAAACACACAGAGAGCTTTTCTTTCCCGTCTTCTCACAGACAGCAGCAATTCTATGATATTTAAACAGCCCGACAGAACAGAACAAAGATGCCAGCAGTATAAAAGTCGTGGGAAATATGGATGCATGAAACCAACCAAAATATAGAAGAACGTAGAATATAATGAGGGCAAACAAATGACCTATCTGTGATTACATCCACCATGTGACCCATCAACGCTGACCTCTTTAATAACACGAATGGAGAGCGGGTATTATTATTATAGCCTTCAAAAAAAAAAAAGAAAGTTGGCAGCGTCGCTGCGTCCCACTTCCAAGACATCAAGTGTCTGCCGTGCTGACGGACAAGAAAATCACAGTAAATGCAAATCCTTTGGAGATAATGCATATTTCACATGCCATGTACATCAAGCCCTGGGTGGATGCCTGGGAATGGCTGAATGGCTATTTTGTTCATAGACGTTGCACAGCCAAGCTACCTCAAGCTGAGCCTATACTGTAAAGTGGTCCTTTAGGGTTATTCTTCCCATAGTGCTATTACTGTATATCCAAGTATGAGACACACGTCTCTGTTAAATAGTGAAATCAACACACTAATAAACTTTTATTTAACAGTAATTCAAACACCTCATCGACCTCAAGGAACTTGGAACACAGTCAATATGCTTCAAAGACTGTTTATAGTCATTTAAATGCACAGTATGACAGATTGGTACAGTCATTAATGACAGCACAGCAAAATAACAGCATGCTTGCAGATTATTACCTATATACAGAATGTGGTTCCCCAACTATTTCTGCTGGAACCCCTTTTTGGAACTAAGAATATTTTTGTGACCACCTTCCCCGTCATATTCCATACACTTATAGTCATACGGTACAAGTCAATATTGTTGGTTTTCATAGACAAGTAAGCTTAAATGTGCATTGGTTTATGTAAGCATTCCCTCCCCTCTCCCACCCCCTGCATAGGGTTGCCAAATGTCTGTAGAAAAATTATTTTAGCGAGCCCTCCCCCAGAAAATGTTGCATTTCTTAGATGCAATTTCCTGCATTTTAACCAAATCGTGTCTCGTTACAGTGCAATACAGAACCATACTTTCATTTCTAAATATGGGACGATTCCACTTTTCAAGGGACGGTTGGCAACGCTACCCCTGCAGTACCTTGTTAATAGGGGTGGGCGGAATGGCAAAAATGTCGTATCACGATTGTTTTTACATAAAATCTCCATTTCGATTTTTATCACGATCTTCCATCAAAAAAATCAAAAAAACAAAAAACAACCGTCATATACTTGCAATTTGTAATTTGCAGTTAATGAAATGTTTACACACTTATGACACTCTCATAAAGTCCACAATTGGAATGCAATGATGTAAAGAATAAACATAAAGACAACAACACTAAGTAAGCAGACATCACTCTGATGCTGATGGTAAATATCCTCACGCCAAGACGATCTATACAATTTCTCCACTTTGGCAGATTCGAGACGATCTTGTACTCGATATCACGATTCACGATTTAATATCGTCATATCGCCCACCCTTACTTGGTAACTCCCCCAGTTTGGGAGCCGCTGGCCTAGCACTGTATATAATGAAGCAGACAAACTCACGGTTCGTCCAGAAGGCCCGGCTGGTCCCGGCGCTCCCCTCAGCAGCCGATAGTGCCGTCCATCCCGACCTGTGACCACGTCCCCATGCTTTGGTGCTTTGGCCGGCTGCACGCTGGTCTGCTTAGTGCCGGCGCCCCCTGTGCCCCGGCCCCTGCCCTGTCCCTCGTATATCTCCCCAGTCCCTTCCGGCCCAGGGTCAAGGGTGGACGGCAACAGCTCCTCTTCAGGCAGTGCGTTGGAGTGCGCATTTGAGTTTGACTTGGGTTGACTTTTAGTGGGGGGCTGAGAGGAGGATTTCTCAAATCCGTTGGCGGAGGTTCCGGGCGAGTCCAGGTCAATGATGCCGCCGCCTGAGGGCCTGGTCTGTGTTATTCTGCGGTCTGCGTTTACCTTTGGGCTTAGCGGTTTGATGGAGGTGTGAATCCCCCGGTCACTGGTTCCTCTTTCACCGAAGCTGTTTGTAGTGATTACGGTGGGCTTAGCGGACTCAATGTGGTTCTCCAGCAAGAGGCTGTTGTTCCCATGGCCCATGGTCTGTAGATCCCATTTAGGGTTGTGCTTAGCGACCTCACTGCTGACATTCAAGACTGGGGACACGTTGGGGATCTGCCAATAAGTAAAGACAAAACAAAGAAGCAATAGTGAAAATGTAGCAAGGTGAGACAAAACACAGAGCCCACACAGACGCAACAATCAACAAGCCATGTGCTTTCCAGAGAGGTTGACATTCGGTACAGCAACAACATGGTGTTTTGATGGTGTGTGTACGCATCGATTGCAGTTACTATGGACACAAGAAAGGAATTCATTACCAAAGAAAAAATAATCTCCCTCGGAAAGATCAACAGAAAAAATCTCAAATCTCTGAGTTCATGAATGACTTTTTAAACGTGCCATCAGACCATGAAAAGAGAGGGGTACGATTGCCAGGCTGATGCCAACTAGCCATGAAAAAAAAAAATTCTGCTTCGAGGGGCAATCTCCCCCTCTGCCACCCATCCTTGTCCTCCTCCTCCTCCGAAAAAAGAGAGAGCAAGAGAAAGAAAGATGAAAAGAAGGGCTAGCCTCGGCCCATTGACTGGTGAGAGTGTACTGTGCCGCCTGGTTCACCAGTCCCTTCTGCCTTATCGGCTGTGCACAATAGACGTCTATGCAAGCAGCACTTTGCTTTGAGGGCCAGCAATACTGAGATGAATGGGGCACTTGATCCCCTGTGGGGTTAGACACTGTTTGTCCAGCTAATATTTTGGAATCATTGAGATGTTATGCGCCCCCCCTCCATAACAACACTACACAGTAAGGAAAGTTTTAATTCAACGTCATTCTGAGAATATTGTCCAAACCGAGTTAGTTTTAATTACCTTTGAGTTTTGCATTATCACATATAGAGTTTACACTGTTTCATGCAGAGGTGTCAAAAGCAAAAGTAGAGGTACATGTAAGGTGTAAGGACAACACTAGCTCATGATATTACATTGCTGTTACACCAGCTATTCCAATGACTTTTTACAGCTATTCCATAGACTTTGTTGTTACTGAAAAAGGACTAAAAATCGAACAGGAAAACCCACAAATTTGGTCAGACCAGCTTAGAAGAAGGTACATTGGCCTACAGTAACTGTAGACCAGTTACTCAGTGAAGTTACTTGTGTTGAAAGGAAACTGTGGATGGTTGTTGTTTTTTACTTCTCCTTTTACTTTCGACACCTGTGGTTTTAGGGCCTACATGACTCTACAGTGTTAATTCAACACTCAAGAACTTGAATTTAACATTGACATTGAATGGAGCCATATACTCTCATAATAGTACTGAATTAACATATCTTTTATTAACTGTGTAACTACAGAATGACATGAAGCACTGAAAAATGAGACATCAGTAAACACTTTTTAGTTGTGTTTTTTACTCTGGTGTGCTGTGCTGAATTTACCCTTTTTAGGACATGGGCAGTGTTATAAATTGGCTGTTCCCAGAATGGTAGGACCAAGTTGCAATGCATTACTAAAGGCACTTTGTAATCTCAGTACTATGGTAGGAAAAACGTTTGAATGACTGATTTACAGGGTTCCACAGGTGGAATGGCATGCAGTATGGGGCTGAGAGGAAATGACCTGAGAGGAAATGAAATCATGAGAGAGAACGTTCATTACGTCACACCGACATTTGTTTACTGATCTGGTAATGCCCAAAACAGATTAGCCCCACACACAGGTAATCAGAGGTTGCGATTTGCTGTAATAACGATGACGGATGTGATGCTGGTGGGTGTTGATAGCGCCACTGATAGCAGAGCTGAAAACGGCGCTTTAAGGTTTCCGGTCAATTAATTTCCCCAACAGCCTGTCTCTGATAAGGCCCCAGCATTACAAGGCTGGAGCCTGAGGCATAGTGAAGCTTTTTTGGGTTCCCTTTTTTAAAAGCAATTAAGACGTTTCTCAGGTCATTAGCCAGTCAACAACAAGCTATAGCCAGCTAAACTGAGCACTTGTTGTACAGAACAGCACCATCCGTTTGGACAATTACTGTAATGTGGGCTATTTTAGGCTG
>NC_085859.1:29165007-29220007 GCF_034702125.1 Engraulis encrasicolus | reverse complement strand
AGCTCGAGGGCTTTCCTTGACCTGAGCAGCACCCTGTAAGTGAAGTCATACTTTGCTCGTTTTATTCACTTAGGCACAAATGATGAATATGACTTCATAATAGCTTTCAACAAGAACGTCACCATGGTAACTCAGGGCCCATCACAGCCATACTATTATGGGATTCCGTGACTTGCTGTCATGCATAAGAGGAAAGCACCAGGCTAAAATTGAAACAGCATGTATCCCTCTGACTATATATATGAGGATGCTGCTTCACAACTGGCCTCTGTCCACCAAACATTTAGCCATGAGCTCACAAATCTCTGCAAAATGTATTAACTTATTTAGATTGCTGTTCAGACTGAACATACACATACGCTGAACTGACGCGAATGAACATACAGGAACATAACATTCTAACTTTGTTACAGTACATGTGTTAAGAGTTCTCCGTCACTGGAAGACAACTGTAAATGTCCCTGTGTTTCTTTTCTATGCAGCAAACTGCCTGCAGGTTTGGACTATTCCGGTCTTAGATTTCAATCAGAGCATATCTGTATTAGCAATCAGCAGTGTGTTTTTATTGGGGTGACAGAGCTTTTGAAAGACATTCTCTAGGGGGTTTCTGAGACAGGAACTGCATATAGCCCCCTGGTCATATGGGACACAAACCATACAGCCACGAACAAACATAATAAGATCATTTGTTCCTTGGCAAACTGGGAAAAAAATACTTGTAAATTACATGAGCAAAATGGCAAACTGTTCACAATGAACAATCTTTCTGTTGGGACGTCATTAAAGATACAGTGTGTGCATTGTAAAATAAAGCAATTATATTGTACCGGCCTCCTGATATCCTGATGAGGCTTCTCAGACATGCAGATTCAAATGTCCTTAACAGACATAATCCAGAAACAACTCCCCAAATTGCACTAAAACTAAAGCCTGGCCAGTGGCTCCACTATAATAAAGCGCCCACACTTTGCCACAAAGTTCCCCATCCCTTTTAGTAGCGCTTTGCTCCATTGTACTGCAGCTAGGCAGTTCCCATGACGCCGATGAATCAAAACACTTTCTCCACTTAGGAAAATAAAGCCGCGGCTAGCCTTTTTTTATGGGAAACTCATGAGAAATCACTCTAATCCCCTCACTTCCGCCCCCGGGGCTGCCTGCCTGGCTGCCTGCGGACCTCTGGGCCGATCTATCCACCGTAGCCGGTTGGAGGACAGCGGTGGCCTATTTGCCCCCGCGTCGGGACTCTGGGGCCGTGCAGACAGCTTTGGCAAGGCCCGGGACAATGTCATCATTAATGCGCCCCCCCCTCCCCACCCAACACATAAAATGCACTGAGGACCTTATTTTTGGCCACTCCTTCTCTCTCTCTGGGCCCGGGACAACTGAGGCATTTGTCTCCTCTTGTCGGCTGCCCCTGTTGGGACCACCACTTTCCAACCGTTTACGGCCACATTCATTTCTCTCACTTTGCTCCTGCTGCCTTTCCTCTACTGCTCCGTCTCCCAGGGGTCGTACGTACAGCACAGTACAGAGCAGCACCGGTCTACAACACCTCGCTGTAGCTTTGCTGCCATTCAGACACGGCTCATTGCAAGTGTACTGCCTGCATTCTGGGGATATCTGGCCCCAGCTCCCCCCCCCCAAGGAATGGTTTGAAGCTCGCACATCCAAAAAGCGTCTGACCTAGGAGCAGGACAACCAAAGGACCAGATGAAGAAAAGTCACGTCTGAAGAAGGGTGCTCACCCGAAACGTTACGATAAAACTGGGAGCAAAAAAATCCTGGTTTGAAGCGGACTTTTTCCTTTTCTTCATCCGCTGCTCCCCCCCAAACTCACCAGAGCATTAGTCTCTGTGATGCTGGGCCTCAAACCCCCTGTCTTCTGCACCACGACGGGGCTGCTGCCGTCATCCGTTGAGCTCTCTGTGAGGTCCAGCCCTGGATCGACGGAGGAGAATGAGGTCCCCTGTAGCGAGTAATAGAAAGGAACATGAAAAACAGGGAAAAGGCGGCACTGTGCATAAAGAACATGTACCGTATTAGCAATTTCAGGGTTCTGCCTTCCCCAGTTTGTGAGCACTGTAAAACAGGAAAAGATCATTTGTGTTTTTTTACGACCCCTGTTGGATGAACTAGAAAAAAATGAGTTAGTCCTAAGTTGTAGAGTAGTTAAACTTAAAGCAACATTAAATCGTATTTTTAAGGTAATGTAATGTTTCCAAAACTAGTTCAAGCTGGTTTCTCAGCTTGTAACATGGTGAAAGGCACCTCTGAGTAAATCCCCTTTGCCATCCTCCATAGGCTTATAACTTAGCAAGTCCAGAGTGGGCCGCCTCTATGAAGTTTGCATGCTTTATTGTGAGAAACGAGGACAACTGCTTTATGTGCTTTAGGTTTTGTAGTGTTCATGACTATGCTGTAATCAAACTATAATGGTTGACCTGTTGTTTAGCCATCTTGATGCTTTAATGGAGTTATGTTGAGTCAATTTATAGTGTGTGTATGCAGTGCATGTTACAGTGCAAATGCCCGGCCTGGCGATTGTTAAACTAGCTTGAAGATTGCTTGGAGTTTTTCACAGGCTTTCGCACATTTTTCAAGAGGATATTTTTATTACAACGGGTAAAGTTTGTCTTTTTGAGCCGTTTGGTAGGTGCGTAATCCCATAACGGTAAGGAAGAAACACGGAAAGGAATTGCATTCAAGAGCTGAATGCAGATCAGGAAAAACTGGTAACACCTTATTTTAGGGATACATCTATAAGCACTATTACATACAATGTTAATGCCTGCATAAGTAACTTGTAAGGCATGTACTAAGCAAACGCTAAGGCATACTAGGTCCTTACTAAGGTTAAATTGGTAATAAATCCCTTATTGTGCATGAACAAGACATTTGTGAATACATGCCTAACAAATGTTTGATTTTGCTTTGTACATACCTTGCAAGTTACTTATACAGGAACATTGTATGCATTAGTGCTAATAGATGTATCCCTAAAATAAAGTCTTACCGAAAAACTGTATTTTTCCATTTTTTTACTACCATGCCAGAAGCCTGGTACAGTCTTGTAGAAGTACACTGGTACCTGTTTCTTGTGTGTGGAGCGCGGGGTCTTTGCAACGCCACACTCGGTGCTATACAGGCTGCAGTGATCTCTGGCAGCATCCGCGTCTCCCATCAGGAAGGTCATCTGCCTCAGCTCCCCCTGCATACACAAAACACACGCACGCACGCACGCACGCACGCACGCACGCACGCACGCACGCACGCACGCACGCACGCACGCACGCACGCACGCACGCACACACACACACACACACACACACACACACACACACACACACACACACACACACACACACACACACACCTGTCAGGAGCTTCAAACGAAATGCGATACACTCACTCACCTGTCCATCCGTTCGCCCAGGTAGACATGCATCTCATCTCCCCCACCCTAAAGGGCCAGTGGATGGATTCAGTTCCACTGTGGGCCCAGTCCTGCTTTATGTGTGTTCTATACCCAAAATTCCATCCCTTTTCATCTCCAGTTTTTTTTTTTGGTGCGCAGCCATGAATGTGATGTGTCTACACTGCACATGACAGGCGATCCACCTGAGGGGAACAGAGGGTGCTGCTGAGCTCTATGGCACACACGTGCGCCCCTTTTTGCACACCTGGCACTAAAAAGCAAGCAGGCAGCAGCAGATAGTTGGCCGTTGCCCATATTCTACTATGAAAGCCTCCGGGCGGGCAGGCAGGCAGGCAGAGGTTGCTTGTCTACTTGGAATGTGTTCAGCTGCTTGTTACCCTGGTGCCAAAATACATAGACAACAGCCAGCTGACCTCAGCCTAACACTATTGTCACAACAACAAAGGGCAACAACTACGTACATCGAAGTATACCTGTACAACTCATTGATCACTATGTGGTTGCCAAGTAATGCTTAGATCTCTAAAATCAAGCTGCATGATATAGGATTAAGGTAAGGTTATGATTTCTTATGATGTCAGGAATGTTTTCCTAGTTGTGGGGAAATTTTTAATTTCATTAAACATTTTATGTTAGATTTAAAAAAAAAATCTGAGTAAAGTACTGCGTGCGCAACTATATTTTCCATTTTTAAGTTATCTCTGACTGAAAAGTGACATTTCTTCCTCTTTTATTGATTGTTTTTGAACTTTTAAGTTGTTTACCTGAACTTTCATGCTACTAAGGTGCAGTGCTATTCATACTTCAATGTCAAGTGTATCGTGAAACACCGTCAAGGCTTTGATGTATATTCAGACAGACAATACATTTCCAAGTTTTCCACGTTGAAAAAACGAAACAGAAGACATACTTCCTGACCTAACCTGGAACATTCTTCTGACCTAACCCTGAGGCCCTGGTCAACACCAAACACATCTATGAGTCAACGTCCTCATATGAATCTTCAAGAAGATTCATGCCAATCATCATTCACGAAACACATCAACGCCTTGATGTATCTCTGGACTAACAATACATTTCCAAGTTTTCCAAGTCGAACCGACAAGACAGAAGACAGTTCCTGACTTAACCTGGAACATTTTTCTGACCTAACCCTGAGGCCTGGTCAAACACCAAAGCATATATCTGACCACGTTCTCATGTGAATCATCTAGAAGGCCTCTTCTGCTGTCCACAACAAGTCAGACAGACAACACAGATGTTAAAGACGAAGTGCCTTGAGCGCTTGACAAATACCAGTGAGACCTGGCAACTGGGTTTAACGGCGCTGATTGATTAGAAGAAGTTGAGGACAGCACTAAAGCTCAGTAAGAGCAACACACAGATCTACGGACAGAGTGGGGGGCAAAGGAGTCAGTTTTCCCGGGCCCAGGGAAAAGGGCGGGGGGAGGGGCATAATTGGGACCCCATTACCCCATGTTCTGTATGCATTGAAAAGGGGGGGCCTTCCAGATGATTTTGTCCCGGGCCCAGTCAAAACTGTCAGTGGCCCTGGCTACACAGCTAGTACTGAGTAATAGCCTCTTCTATAGGAGGATTTATGGCCCAAAAATGCAGAGGTGGAGCGAATTCCACAGAAATCGTGGCTGCAAGAAGTGATTAATTTTGTTTTTCTGACACTGACAACTATACTTATTTCTTTTTCTTATTATGCCAAGAAAACGTATAAGCAAGTGCATGGCACATGCCATTTTTCTGCATTTCTAAAGTCTGTGTCTAGAACAAAGGCATGTATTTTTGGATCAATGTACAGTATTACAGAAGCTTTTGTGTGAGATGAGATCACACCGCAACCATAATTCTAAGCAGTTATAAATAAAACAAACAGACACATGATAGATATACAGCGCCAAATAGCAGACAGAACAGACGTGGAGGTCTTCTAATCTAAATCGTTGGGTCTAAACCTACTTCAAACGGTGTTTCAAATCCCTCCAGGATGCCACCCACGGTGAGGAGTCCTTCTGTGGTGATGCCCATGTACGGGTAGACCCACTTTATCGTCTCCACCAGCACGCAGTCCACATATAGCGTCAGGGCCTTGGAGGACACGCCGACAGACACATAGTGCCACCGGGAGTCAGACACGGCCACTGAGAACCTGGAAAAAGACCAGAGGACTGTTATGTGGATATTGTGGGAAATAGTTTACATGAATGACAGAAATATATGCATAGGAGATTTTCTTAGTCAAAGTCCCGTTGCTGGGAGGTGATGAAAGCTATATAGTTAACAGAATGTAACAGTGTGTTTGCTTGCGTACAAAACGTGCGCATGTTTAGCTGGTAGCAGGGGTGCTCAACTACAAACTCCAACTCCGATGAAGTTGGGACGTTTGGTAAACAGTGAATAAAATCAAAATGCTATCATTTTCAAAACATTCAATCTATTCATTAGATGGAGAATGGTGAAAAGACAACATATTAAGTGTTAAAACCGAGAAAAAATATTGTTCTATTTCGTTCCTTCTGACCGCCAGAGGCGGTGCTTTCAGCACTGAATATTCATCTCACGGATGACGCAGGTCGAGAATTAGTATCAACAAAGTCACGTGACCTGGGTGACGTCACCAGTTGACCCCGTGTCAGGGGTTAAGATACTGGTGAACCCAGGAAATGACCTCTTTCATTTTCTCGAGAAGCAGGTTTCGAGTTGTTTGTTTGAGCGCTTTTGATTATAACCACTAACGCGCTGTTCGTTTCCTACCCAAAGGGTTGGGGCTGTGGTTTTTATCACCCCCCACGAAACGGCGTTAGTCGATTGCTATTATTTATGTTATATATTTTTCGTTTGATTTGACTGAGTGTTGTCCGCTCGGTTGACATACAATTGGCCACCTAGCTGGCAATTAGCCACCTGGCTGGCTACACCGGCCTCAACCAAGGAAGGTAGGCCGTGTTCTGTTCAATTATTTTCTGTTAACCTATTATTTCAGTGGTGTGTTTCGCAACTGAATTTGGACTTGCAGTTTGGTGGCGCGGTGCGCCTAGATTAACGACTGCCTGCCTGGTATTGACGTTCGTTAAGGTAAGTGGACTGTCATTTCCTTTCGATTTCTTTCCCCGGTGTTCTCGCCGCTGGAAATTACTGTTTGCTGAGCGATTGCTGCAGCATCCGATGTGAGCTCGGCTTATTGTGCTGCGTGCTTGTGTAGACGTTGCGGCTTTATTGTTTGTATAGCCTGTCTGTATACGGTTTGCGATTAGCGTGCCCAGTGTGTTTTCGCTGGGGCCCTCGCACCGTTAGCGTCACCTGCGCTGCACTGTGTTCACCCCGGTTGTTATTACTTCCCGGTTGTGTTATTTATTATTATTTCATTATTGTTTTCACCTGGGGTGCTCTCGCCCCGTTGTGTGTTGCTTGTTTTTTTGTCAGATTAGAGTTACCATCTGACTGCTGACTTCTCCGCCGCTGGCCATGGAGGCCTTTCTCTCCTGCGCCTCCTGCCAGGCCCCTCTTGCATTGGACGATGGCCACCGCGAATGCCCCTCCTGCCTGGGACTAGAGCATCTACGTCAGGGCCTGACAGACATGGCATGCGCTGACTGTGTTTGTCTCAGTGTGGCAGTGCGCAAGACTAGGCTAGCAGCGATGAACCCTCACCTTGACTCCTCCATGCCCACAGAAGGTCAAGAGGCGTCGGTGGATACTGCGGTGAAGCCTGGCAAGCGCCATGGGGTGGCTTTCCGGCCTGCCACGGACGCTAAGCGACGATGCCCAGATGACTTGGCTGCTAAGGTCGACAAGATGGCAGCAGACATGGAGTCGTTGAAGGCCCTACTCACAGGCCTCCGGCCTCCGGCACTGGAGGCTGGTGTTCCCGCCTCCACCCGGACTGACCAAGAGAGCGTGCGGTCACTGTCCCCTCCACAGCTGTTTCCTTTCGGGGTGGAACGGGATCCGGATGTTCTTTCCACCCAGGCTTCGGAGAATCTTGGATATGGGGAGGCTGTGCACCATGACTCCACCTCCCGGACGGGCTCCATGGCCTCCAGCCACGGCACAGCGGAGGCGTCAGAGGCGTCTGAAAGTGGACGGCCGTCGATCCAGCCGGCCCTGAAGGTTGCTTTGGCCCGGCTGGGCTTGGACACGCCTTCTGTGGCGCCGCAGCAGCATAGTGTTTTTTTCAGGGGCCCGGCACCGCCCTCCCTGGTACCTATGCCGCCCTCAGCCCCGTACATCGCGGAACTACAGAGGTGTTGGGTAAACCCCGCACGCACCTCCCACCTCCACAAGGATGGCAGGGCCCTGGCGTCCATGCAGGACGCCTCCACCTACGGCCTGAAGTGTATGCCGAACATCGAGCCCTCGGTAGCCGCCCTGGTCCTGTCACCCAATGAGGCTCTACGACCCGATGCCAGGTGCCCTCGTCCTCAGTGCCGTGTGACTGACGACTTTATAGTCCGGGGATACGACACGGCGGCGCGTATGGGACGGATGGGAAACTCCATGTCCCACTTGCTGTTGGCCCTCTCACAGACACTTCACGGGGCGGACCCTACGGCCCAGGAGCTCTGTGATGCGGTGCTCCAGGCCTTTGCCTTCTCGTCGAGGGAGCTTGGTCGGCTGATGTCCCTCCTCACCCTCGCCCGCCGCCAGATATGGCTAGCGCAGTCCCCGCTGACGGAAGCTGACAGACGCGTGCTCCGCTCTCTGCCTGTCCAGCCCGGGGAGCTCTTTGGCCAGGCTGCCCAGCAGGCCCTGGATAGGAGTGCCCAAGTGGTGCAGGCCCGGCAACAATATGCAGGACTCCGCCGCGTGTACTCGCGTGGCGCCTCTGCTCCGGCCTCTGGGGGACCCGTGCCACCACCACCACCACCTCCGCCGTCTCGACCTCGTGCTCGGCGGGACACCAGACGAGTGGATGACTTTCGCCGCTCCACTGCCTCCCGGAGCCGCGGTGCTACACATCAGTCTCAGCCCGCCCCCCGTCGCTCCCCTAGTGGCCGACGGGGGCGGTCTGGGCGCCATTGACTACATCACGCCGGCGGTCGGCCGCTACTCCAGCCAGGAGCTCCACTGCTGGAGGACGCGGACCACGGACCCCTGGGTGCTGTCAACCCTCACAGAGGGTTACAGCATCCAATTCAGTCGCCGACCGCCGTGCTTTCAAGGGGTCATCGATACCACCATGGGCCGCCCGGAGAAGGCCCTCATTCTCCGGGGAGAAATCGGCACCCTCCTGGAGAAAGGAGCGATATCCGCCGTCAACGGCAGCAGACAGCAAGGTGGGTTTTATTCAACCTATTTTCTGATACCAAAAAAGGATGGCGGTCTACGACCCATCCTGGACTTGAGATCACTGAACCGCTATTTGAGGGTACTGAGATTCAAGATGCTGCGCACATCGGATGTGTTGCTCCACATTCGAGAAGGCGACTGGTTCGCGTCCATCGATCTGAAGGACGCCTACTTTCATGTGCCTATTGCTCCCCACCACCGGCAATTCCTCCGGTTTGCCTTCGAGGGCCAGGCCTACGAGTTCAATGTCCTGCCCTTCGGCATTTCTCTGGCGCCGCGGGTATTCACGAGGTGTGTCGCAGCTGCGTTGGCGCCACTGCAAGCACAGGGCTTGCGTATTCTACCCTACCTGGACGACTGGCTGATCTGTTCCCAGTCGGAGGATCAGGCCCGCGCCGACATCGCCACGGTACTTGCACATGTTGCGGACCTAGGGCTCAAGGTCAACTTCCGGAAGAGCTCTCTGATGCCCAGCCAGGAGGCCGTCTTCCTGGGCATGCACCTGGACTCGAGGTCGCTGAGGGCGACCCCCTCCCAAACCAGGATCCGCAGTATCTGCCAGCTGCTTGGGCACTTCAGACTGGGCAGGTCCCTCACCCTGAAGGAGTTTCAGCGTCTGCTGGGTATGCTCGCGGCGGCCTCCTCTCTGGTGCCTCTAGGACTCTTGGACCTCCGTCCACTTCAGAGGTGGGTGATCGATCTCCACCTTCACCCTGCCCGGCATGGGCACAGGCTGGTGCGGGTTACGCACGCCTGTTACAGGCTCCTTCGCCCATGGAGGAGGGCGGCGTATTTCCTGAGAGGTGTTCCCCTGGCCGCTGTCCCTTCCCGAAGGGAGGTCGTCACCACGGACGCCTCCCTGGGCGGTTGGGGTGCGGTCTGGCAGTGCCGGACGGTCAGGGGCTGCTGGGACCCACAGCAGCAACAGTGGCATATCAATGTTTTGGAGCTCCAGGCTGTGTTGCTCGGCCTGCGACACTTCCTTCCCCATCTGAGCGGTCTACATGTCCTGGTACGGACCGACAACTCTACAGTGGTATATTACATAAACCACCAGGGCGGCACCAAGTCCCGCCGGTGCTTGAGAGTGGCCGACCAGCTGTTACGGTGGGCCCATCGACATCTGCTGAGTCTGCGGGCCATGTATTTGCCGGGTGTGGCCAACACGGCGGCGGATCTGCTATCCCGGCAGGGCCCCGATCCGGGGGGTTGGAGGCTCCATCCAGCAGTGGTCCTCACCATCTGGGAGCGCTTTGGCAGGGCGGAGGTCGACCTCTTTGCCTGCCAGGAGTCGACGCATTGCCCTCTCTGGTTCAGCCTCCGGGGTCCGAGTCCCCTGGGACAGGACGCACTGGCGCATGCTTGGCCGTGCCAACGGCTGTACGCCTTTCCCCCTCTGCCCTTGATCGTGCAGACCCTGCACAGAGTAGCGTTGGAAGACCACGAGCTGCTGCTGGTGGCCCCTCGTTGGCCGGGTCGGGTGTGGTTTCCCACACTACTCCAGCTCCTGGACGGAGAACCCTGGTGCCTGCCGGTGAGAGCGGACTTACTGTCACAGCTGGGGGGCCAGATCTGGCATCCGTGTCCAGCCCGGCTACAGCTTTGGGTGTGGCCGCTCAAGGGCCGGACCCCCTGCTAGGGCTCTGTGCTCCTGCAGTGGTCGACACTATTGCTAACTCCCGGGCACCCTCCACCACTGCCCTATATGCCAACAGGTGGAATTTGTTCTCTGACTGGTGTCTGACTCGGGGAGCAGAGCCTACGGACTGCCCCCTGCCTACCATTTTATCATTTCTCCAGTCCCTCTTTGATAGGGGACTTGCTCCTTCCACCATTAAGGTCTATGCAGCAGCCATTTCTGCCCGTCATGCCCGTGTTGAGGGTAGGACGGTGGGGTCCCATCCCTTGGTGGCACGTTTCTTGAAGGGTACACTCCGTTTGAGGCCCCCTCGACGGAGTCGGGTGCCCACGTGGGACCTGTCGTTGGTGCTACAGGCCCTTTGCAGCGCACCGTTTGAGCCCCTGTCGACGGCGGACATCTCCTGGCTCTCCTTGAAGACCGCCTTCCTTCTGACCATTACATCGGCGAGGCGTGTCAGTGAACTGCATGCACTCTCGGTCAGCGAGGACTGCCTGCGATGGCACCCTGGCGACACTGGGGTCACCTTGTGGCCTAACCCGTCGTTTCTGCCAAAGACCCTCTCCACTAATTTTGTCAACCGACCTCTTAGCCTGGCGGCGTTTACGGAGGATCAGGATGGGGGCTCTGGACTTTTGTGTCCAGTTCGCGCCCTCAGGGAGTACACATCCCGTACGGCGGATTTTCGCCGAAGTGACGCCCTGTTCCTGTGTCACACAGGGCCGAGGAGGGGTCTGGCACTCTCTAAACAGAGACTGTCCAAATGGATTGTGGATGCCATTCTGTATGCCTACAGGCATGGTAACTCTCTGATTCCTCAAGGTGTTCGGGCACACTCTACTAGAGGTATGGCTGCTTCGTGGGCATCGCTGAAGGGCGTGCCCCTCTCAGACATTTGCAGCGCAGCGTCATGGACATCCAGCTGCACTTTTACAAGATTTTATCGGCTCAACGTTGTTCCACATAATCCTGTGGCAACGGCGGTGGTTTCAGGCCCGCCACAATAACTCTGACTGCGGGTAAGCACTCCTCATGACTTTGTTGGTATTGGTCATCCAGTGCTGAAAGCACCGCCTCTGGCGGTCAGAAGGAACGAAATAGAACGAAGGTTATGTATATAACCACGGTTCTATGAGTTCCGGATGACCGCCAGAGCTTGGCAGTCACTCGGAGTGTGTTCGAGAAAATTTGCCAAGAGGTCATTTCCTGGGTTCACCAGTATCTTAACCCCTGACACGGGGTCAACTGGTGACGTCACCCAGGTCACGTGACTTTGTTGATACTAATTCTCGACCTGCGTCATCCGTGAGATGAATATTCAGTGCTGAAAGCACCGCCTCTGGCGGTCATCCGGAACTCATAGAACCGTGGTTATATACATAACCTTCGTTTTGGGGGACATATGTACTCATTTCTAATTTGATAAATCCAACACGTCTCAAATAAGTTGGGACGGGGATCAGTGAAATTTAGTAAACATCCAAATAAGATAAAACAACAAAGAAGAACATTTCAAAATGAATTGTACTGACGGACAATATAGGTGTCCAGGTATAAAGATCATCACAGAGAGGCTGAGTCACTCAGAATTAAAGATGCAAAGGGAATAATTACCATAGTTATTACATACATTTTTGAATTCCCTTTGATTTACCACGATTGAATGTATATAAGACATATTTTTGTTACTAAAATCATTGTATAGGTTCATGACATCATGAAATATATATTGGCTGTAGTCTCACTCTAGTACTACAGGAATTAGAGCTATTGAAAATTGACCATATTAAGAATGCTTAATGCGTGCAAATGATACAGGGGTGTAACATTCTCCTAAGCACCTGAGCTCACTTGAAATAGACCCAGAAGACATGGGAAACTGTCCTTTGCTTACAGAAGTCGGCAGAAGTGGTAGAAGTCCATTCTTTTTGACAATAATAGAGCATTGAACATCCTGTGCTGCAGTGAAAATGGACCATCCAACTTGTGTTAGTGCTAGCTTCAAAAGTCAGTCTCCATGATGGCATGCGGGTGCAGTAGTGCATTGGTAAGATGTTCTCACTCATCTGTAGAGTTAAATACAGTGCTGAATGGTATAAATGGGTTTTAAACTGCATGAAAAGCCACTCATGCATTATATTTTGAAGGGAGATATTCGATTACTGCCACATAGTAAGGTCAAATTGCATTCTCTACTATGTTATTACAGTTAGCCTCCATCATAAGGACCAGCAGGTGATACAATGGTGGGCTTTTGGTCAAGAACTGTCACACTGTAAGCACTACAGAAAGGAAAACATTGCAAAACATGACAAGGAATACACCCACCATTTAAGCTGGTGAAATCATGTCCAAGATAGGAACACTGTTTTTTTTATATTAAATTAATCAATCGGTTAATGTATTTACCTGTTAAGTGTTGTCTTTTGTTTTGTTTTTAGTCTTCCTCGACATTTGCTGCCATTTATTGTCCCCGTCCCAACTCTTTTGAGAAGTGTTGGATTTATCAAATTAGAAATGAGTACATATGTCCCCCAAAACAATATTTTTTCTCGGTTTTAACACTTAATATGTTGTCTTTTCACTATTCTCCATCTAATGAATAGATTGAATGTTTTGAAAATGATAGCATTTTGATTTTATTCACTGTTTACCAAACGTCCCAACTTCATCGGAGTTGGGGTTTGTAGAAACTGAAAAGGTCGACTCGCCAAATTTCGTATGTGTAGAGTATGTGTGGGTGATCTGCCAAAGACCTACTCATAGCCCTGTTGCTGTGTGGTGACGAAGGTAATACAGTATTGAACAAGACTCCTTATTTATATTATGTAACCTGTATTTGAGTGTATTTCTGTTTGGTGGTTGTGGAGTATATGTGGGAGTGGGAGCGTGTGTGTTATAGATCTACTCAGAGTTACTTTGCTGAGTGGTGATGAAGGTTTAGACAGCTATGCATCTATTAAGGGCAACCCATAACGGACTGTGTACATGTCTGTCTGTCTGACAGTTGTTTGTATGTGTGGTGTACCTGCCATTGCCAGGGACCAACTCGTATCCACGTTGCTGAGTGTTGACGAAGGTGCAGCATAGACAGCTATTCATCTACAAAGAGTCTTAATGTAAGAGCAATCCATAACGGACTGTGCACATGTCTATCTGTCTGTTTGGTGCTTGTGTGTGTGTGCGTGCCTGTGCGCGTGTGCGTGTGCGTGCCTGTGACAGCAAGTGAGGCAGCAACCCATAACTGTAAACATGTCTGTCTGTTTGGCTATCGGTTGTGTGTGTGTGTGGTGTAGCATCTGCCATTGCCAGGGGACCTACTCGTAGTCACGCTGCTGGGTGGTGATGAAGGTGAGACAGATACCCATAACACAGTGTGTACATGTCTGTCTGTTTAGCTGTTGGTTGTGCGCAGGGCTGCTGACAACTTTGGCAGGACCCAGGATAAAGTCACCTGAATGGGCCCCCCCCACCCGATAATGAGAACCCCTTTTCTGGGACCACTCTCTCCCTGGGCTCGGGACAACTGACTCCTTAGTCCTCCAATGTCAGCTTCCCTGCTTGTGTGTATGTGGTGTATCTGCTTTTGCCAGGGGACCTACTCATAGTCCCATTGGTCAGTGGTGACGAAGGTGAGACAGCCACCCATAACAGACTGTAAACATGTCTGTCTGTTCGGCCGTTGTGTGAGTATGTGGTGTAGTATCTGCCATTGCCAAGGGGACCTACTCGTAGTCGCGTTGCTGAGTGGTGACGAAGGTTTAGACAGCTATTCATCTATTAAGACCAACCCATAACGGACTGTCTGTCTACAAACCCCAACTCCGATGAAGTTGGGACGTTTGGTAAACAGTGAATAAAATCAAAATGCTATCATTTTCAAAACATTCAATCTATTCATTAGATCAGGGGTGTCAAACTCATTTTGGTCCGGGGGCCGCATACAACCCATGTGGACCTCAAGCGGGACGCATTAGTAACATCATCGCAAAAAAAAAAACGCAAAGCAGAGGATTAGTGTTATCACGTTTTAAGTGTGTTGAATAGGCTATGTAGAAAGCAATGCAATACTGATAATCCTATGCAAAATTTCCTTGACTTCATTCATTCATTGGCAACCGTCCCGTATGGGACAGTTCATTTTGGCAGGGGGTCTGGGGGAGTTCCCCCAGAAATTTTTGTATTTCTTATATGTAATTTCCTGCATTTTCACGCATTTTAACATCACGTTTCCAGTTTGAGCTTAATAGGAACCAATACAAATCCAATTATATTCATTATTTAATTACAACCAATACCAATACAATACGAATAAGAAGTATTAACATTTTATCTCTATATATGAGGTCTATAATATATGAGCTTTATGAAATGCCTGTTACAGTACAAATTCACTATTTATAATAGAAGTGTGATTTGCACTTTACTACATATATACAGTGTAACAGAGGGACCATTGGGTTAATGTCATGCAGGTCTCGATTTTGCCCCGAGGGCCGTAATTGCGCATTTCGGTTATTTCATTTAAAAAAAAAATAATAATAAATAAAAAAAATAAAAAAAATTTTTTTTTTTTTTTATTTTTTTACATCCGGGCCGGATGGAACCCTCTGGCGGGCCAAATGCGGCCCGCGGGCCGTATGTTTGACACCCCTGCATTAGATGGAGAATAGTGAAAAGACAACATATTAAGTGTTAAAACTGAGAAAAAATATTGTTTTGGGGGACATATGTACTCATTTCTAATTTGATAAATCCAACACATCTCAAATAAGTTGGGACGGGGATCAGTGAAATTTAGTAAACATCCAAATAAGATAAAACAACAAAGAAGAACATTTCAAAATGAATTGTACTGACGGACAATATAGGTCTCCAGGTGTAAGATCATCACAGAGAGGCTGAGTCACTCAGAATTAAAGATGCAAAGGGAATAATTACCATAGTTATTACATACATTTTTGAATTCCCTTTTATTTACCACGATTGAGTGTATATAAGACATATTTTTGTTACTAAAATCATTGTATAGGTTCATGACATGATGAAATATATATTGGCTGTAGTCTCACTCTAATTCCTGGAGTGCTAGAGCTATTGAAAATTGACCATATTAAGAATGCTTAATGCGTGCAAATGATACAGGGGTGTAACATTCTCCTAAGCACCTGAGCTCACTTGAAATAAACCCAGAAGACATGGTAAACTGTCCTTTGCTTACAGAAGTCAGCAGAAGTTGTAGAAGTCCATTCTTTTTGACAATAATAGAGCATTGCACATCCTGTGCTACAGTGAAAATGGACCATCCAACTTGTGTTAGTGCTAACTTCAAAAGTCAGCCTCCATGATGGCATGCGGGTGCAGTAGTGCATTGGTTAAGATGTTCTCACTCATCTGTAGAGTTAAATACAGTGCTGAATGGTATAAATGGGTTTTAAACAGCATGAAAAGCCACTCTTGCATTATATTTTGAAGGGAGATCTTCGATTACTGCCACATAGTAAGGTCAAATTGCATTCTCTACTATGTTTTAACAGTTTGGCTCCATCATAAGGACCAGCAGGTGATAAAATGGTGGGCTTTTGGTCAAGACCTGTCACACTGTAAGCACTACAGAAAGGAAAACATTGCAAAACATGACAAGGAATACACCCTCCATTTAAGCTGGTGAAATCATGTCCAAGATAGGAATTAACACTGTTTTTTATATAAAATCATCTCATCCGGTTAATGTATTTAACTGTTAAGTGTTGTCTTTTGTTTTGTTTTTAGTCTTCCTCGACATTTGCTGCCATTTATTGTCCCCGTCCCAACTCTTTTGAGACGTGTTGGATTTATCAAATTAGAAATGAGTACATATGTCCCCCAAGACAATATTTTTTCTCGGTTTTAACACTTAATATGTTGCCTTTTCACTATTCTCCATCTAATGAATAGATTGAATGTTTTGAAAATGATAGCATTTTGATTTTATTCACTGTTTACCAAACGTCCCAACTTCACCGGAGTTGGGGTTTGTATTTGGAGGTTGTGTGTGTGTGTGTGTGTGTGCGTGCGTGCGTGCGGTGCCGTATCCGCCATGGCCAAGGGGACCTACTCGTAGTCGCGCTGCTGGGTGGTGATGAAGGTGAGGCTGTAGGGCCCCAGGCGCAGCTGCAGCAGGATGTGGTTGTGGAAGTTGAGCAGGGTCAGCAGGCTGCGGTCCACATCCTGGGCGCTCCTCAGCTGCAGGAGGATGCTGAACTCCTCGGCAAACCTACAGTGTACAACGCAGAGCAGTGCAGTGGGGACGTGACATGCCAACAGGCAAAGTCAGCAAACTCAACCCAACCCAACCAACGAACGAACGAACGGACGAACGCAGAGGTAGGGGAGGCAGGGCAGACACATAAACACACGGTCGCTCACACACTGCCAGACAAACACAGAGGCATCTATTCACATGCATCACACTAGTCTACAGTGTTATTTGGGGGAAAAAAATGAAAATGAATAAAAAAGCTTTCTGGGGCATGTCATGGATCCAAATGTAGAAAAAAAAGATGATATCGGCATAATTCCAATAGCGTATAGTGCATGCGTACATACACCAACCACACAAACACAAACACATGAAGACAAGCACACACTCACACGCACAGAGGCACGGACGCACGCGCACACACACACACACTTACACACACACACACACACACACACACACACACACACACACACACACACACTCTCTCTCTCTCTCTCTCTCTCTCTCTCTCTCTCTCTCTCTCTCTCTCTCTCTCTCTCTCTCTCTCTCCTCACCACACACTTTGAGAATCACAGCATGCCAAAAGACCTCCCAACTCGAGTGGGTCAGTTCTGCTCAATGGCAAGGCATAGCAGTATAGCCAGTATCTCTTTTCAGCGCTATCACGCTCTCATCTAAATTACCTTAATCCAAATGCCTCGGCCGCAGGCATGGCCAGGGTAGAGTACACACCAATTTGGAGAACTGGGCACTTTGAATCTTCTTCCGATAGGGTTACATTGCTGCTATCCAGCCCTGAAATGTGTTGAAGCAGGTTCACAATCTCTGTCGGGCAGAAAGAACATAACAGGGACATTTTCCAAGATGAGCTTTTTCTTAATTCAGTCTGTAGAGTAGAGGGATGCATGAGCCAAAAAGGAATACCACGGCTTGTGAAAGTAATTGGCTTAAGTGCCTCCTAAATGTAATCAAACACAGGGTCATTTTTGAGCAATATTACGGGGCAACAAACATGATTGGCTCCTAATTTTCTGATGGAATGATAAAAACGTTGTCTAATAATAGCTGTATAATAGGCTAACTAAATAACTGCAAGTCGCTTTGGATAAAAGCATCAGTTAAGTGTAATGTAATGTATATGTACCTTAATGTAATGTTGCTGTCTGCCAATACGAGTTCTCTTGATGTAAGTGTTGCAGATATTAACATTCCAAACAACAGCTTACACACTGTATAACACTGCAAGCCAGTTAACCGTAAAAAGGTAAGTGGCCCTGCTGGTTAGGCTTAACTCAAGACTCAACTACGTAGAGGCTTTCTCTAAGTTGAGTTAACGTACAATCTTAAGGCAGCAGGGCAACTTACTTCTTATGTTTAACTGGCTGTAATGTTTTACAGTGCAGTATCATATCCAGAAACATTGCTCAAAAAGTCGGCCTTTGATCAAAAAGTGGCCCATCACCTTAAGAGTTAGCTGATGTAAGTGCACACTGCACATTGCATGTTTTACCGTTTGATGTTGTTTTTACACAGACTCAATAACATCACTCACTCCCTCCCCGCCGGGGTCAGAGGACCCTTCAGAGACACCCCGGGCATGGCTAACAGTCAAATATAGCAGACAAACACAGCTATTCAGCTAATGTGGACTCAGCATCACTTCTTAGCAGCTCTTTAATCAATCAGAGGAAAGCAGCCGTTGAGAGTGTGTCGGTAAATGGCTTGCCTCTGCTTAAGACCACTTATGAAAAAATAAAAAATAAATGGAAAAAATACGTCATGAAAAAGCAAAAAAAAAAATCTGTGTGTGCCATGGATGCAGGGTTTTTTGCTGGGGTGGTCTATGAAACAAACAGCAACTGTCCTCCACCAGCAAGCACCCACCACCACAGCCACCCGCCCCCTCCTCCCACGCCCAGCCCCATCCCGGGTGTCGCCCTCTCTCCCCAAGCCCCCCAGCCAGGGTCAACAGTTTGGTAAGGCCACAGGGGCCCCGCTCCTACGTTGCCAGGACCACCCTGGCTGCCACATGCCCTACTATAGCTGAATGCTGCCTGTCTCAAAAAACTCAAAACTCACTCCGGTTGCTTTAAACGGACGATCTTGAAAAGAATCATGGGAATTCCCAGGGCAGATTTCTTTTTCTCTCTCTCTCTCTCTCTCTCTCTCTCTCTCTCTCTCTCCTCCACCCCGAAACCATCAACCCCAATCCCCTCCACTGCGGCGTCGACCCCCAAATCCTCAGAAGGATGAAGGCCGACGTGCTCGTTGAGAGGCGGCCACTGATGGCCTTTCCATACCACTCTCTTGAACATGATGACAGCGTCGATGGATGTCAACCCCCACACACCCCAAGCCCCCCCACACCCCAAGCCCCCCCGGGTCCTCCTCCCATTACACACCACAACCTCTTTTCTCCCTCGGAGCATTTGGCATTGAAATCGACTTTGAAAACTTTTAACAACTCGGCACTGCCACAACGTTTCGATTTACATTATTTTTGTAATCTGTGAATGATGAATGGTGACGAAAGGGACGGAATGACCTAAGGATTGTGGATGTGATTTAAGATAACGAAAGATGTACAGTATGTTAATCTATCTTCTTACTTAGCTAAACATTCAGACCAATTAGCATGTACACTACATGTAAATCAACAGAACAGACAGTATACTATGAGCACATAACCCTGTCAATAAGTGGTTAGTAATCATTACAGGTGGTGCATGAATTACATCCCTGACAAATAGTTGAATTGGGGAGTAATTCTCCTGTAATGACAGAGCAGGCTGAGGTCATTTGACTATTGCTCGGGCAACCCAGACTTTTTTTTCCCTCTCAATTAAGACCACTAAGCTTAAATACAGTAGGACATAACATCAGGGGTCCTTAACCACAAAGAGGAGAAACTAATATAAATCTTTGAGTCAGAAACCAATGTGGATTATACTCGTTTCACTTTAACAGAGTTTGACTTGAGCCACAGAATCCTCCTCAGCCATCACAGCCCATGTGTGTCTCTCTCCCACCCCAGCCCACGCCACCCCGCTAAACCCGACCCCAATACCCATCTCCACCATCGAGTCGCAACAATCTCACCCTCACCCTCACCCACACCCCCAACCAAGCTCCCCCAGAGCCAGTAGCAGCCTGTGAAACCGCACGCCAAAAAGCACCTCTCCTCTCAAAAACCGGCCTTGACACCCACCTCCAGCATTGCGCCCATCTCACCCCCACCCCCTCCCCCATCCCCACCAAGCTCCCCCAGAGCCAGTACCAGCCTGTGTAACCGCACGCTAAAAAGCACCTCTCCCCTCAAATCCCAACCCCAACACACCTACCTCCATCATCATGACCACCTAACCCCTCATCTTCACCCTAGTCACCCCACCCCCCACATACACACCTTCACCCCACTCCCCCAGAACCTGTGATAGCCTGTGTAACCGCACGCCAAAAAGCACCTCACCCCTCATCTTCACCCTGGACACCACCCCCACCCCCACCTTCACCTCACTCCCCCAGAGCCAGTGGCAGCCTGTGCAACCGCACGCCCAAAAAGCCCCAGTCACACATGAGCACGCGCTGATAATGTGATGAAAAGGCGACCGTGAGCCATTCCCTGCATTCCAGAGTCCCCCGAGGCCAGGAGCCCACCACAGGAGAGAAACCTGCTGCTGAAGGCTCCTCACTCCTGCCAGTTGAAGAAGCTAGGTCTGCATATAAGCTCCAAAAAATATGCCTGACGAAGATCCAGGGTGATCGAAACGTTCTTGTTGTAATTTAATAAACTTTATTTTTTGGGGCTTATTCTGCAGTGTGCAGACCTACCTTCTTCAACTGTCGGACACTTTCGTCTAGCACCTGCAACAAGTGACTTTGGATGTGCGCACCCTACCCACAATGTCCTCACTCCAGCCAGCCAAAAGCGAATGCCCCCCCCTTTTTTTTACTAGGGACTGGAGCAGATCAATAGGTAACTAAGTCAAAATTTGTAATTGAATGCGTAAAACGTACATCACACGTACATCACACGTACATCACAAACGTACATCACAAATGATCAATTAATCACCAATATCTTTGGATATTTGTTCATTAAATCTTTCTGATTGACTTACGTACGTGTACATGTCAAAACACCTAACAAATGTAATAACATTTGAGTTTGCATGCCATTTATTCATTTATTTTCACTTCAATCAACAATGCCTTGAGCATTTTAATATTCATGGGATTAAGTTAATAAAACCATCAACAAATGCCCTATGCAGTCACTTCCCATTTATTCTTGTTCAAGGTTATTGAAAGCAGAATTATATTAATTTATATATTAGTTATATTCATTTCTAAGTGTTGCTATTGCAGTTATTGCCTTGCACAACAGTAGCCAGTCACCATGGCATTGCACAAAGTCAAATCATTCTGCCACTGGCATAGTGATGACATGTTTTTCTTAGAATCTAAGGAAAATATATGATCTGCAGATCTTAGATGAAGGGTTTAGGGTAGAGGTAGGGGATAGGGTTTAGTTTTGGCAGTGTCAGTGTTTAGGTTGGTGGATATTGGGAGGGGGGCAGGTTTGAGGAAAGGGGGGATGGTGGTTGGCGGGTGGCAAAGGGATGGGGTTGAAGGTTGTGAGGTGGTGGATATGTAGGAAGCGGGGTGGGAGAGGGGGTGTTTAGGTGGAGGATATGGGGGCTTGGGGTGGATAAGGGGGTGGGGGTAGTAGGCTGGAGGAGGACAGCTGTTTAGTGTTAGGGGAAAGGGCCCAACCCTCTCAGTCTCTGACTCCCCGGAGAGATGCCTGCCTGGACAGCTAGGCTGGGAGCGTGCATAAATCTTTCACCGTGATGATGGCGAGGCATCCAGACCAGCAGTGGATCAATGGGACACAGACCCTGATCTATCAAGCTGTATTTTCATCACCCGCCACCGCTGTAAGCGTTGATATAGCGCTGCTATTTCCGACATGAGGTAATCTAATAATAAGAAAGCATCTTATCGCATCAACATGTCAACACCTCATATCACATTAAGTGAAGGTCCAGGCGTTGCAAGGGAAAGAAACAGTGTTTTGTCAAACCTGCTGCTGCAAGTTAGTGATGGACCATTATGGGCAGCTTGGCCTAATAGTAAAGGAAACGGGCTTTAGATCGAAGGGTTGCAGGTTCAAATCTCACCGTTGCACTCACTGCCACACTCCATGGCTGAGGTGCCCTTGAGCAAGGGACCTAACCCCATACTGCTCCAAGGACTGTAAGCACTATCCTGTAACTATATGTGAGTTGCTTTGGATATAAGCGTCAGCTAAGTCTAATATATCGTAATATGTAATGTAATGAAGGTAACAGGTCTTTCTATTCTCTTTGGCCCGGTTGGCACAGCACAGCACAGCACCCAAGAAATATTCATACAGTAACTCTTCTTTCCTTTACTGTACCTTCACTTTAACTTCAAACGCCCTGCTATACTGAATGATGGTTTCATATGTCTGGGGGCCGTTCGGGGGGGGACTGGGCTCCATAAACGGGTCAATATGAGCGAACATAGTAGTTCTAGAGCAGTGGTGATCAAACTGGGGGTCGGGACCTCTACGGTAGGGGGGCATCGCAGGGAAAAGACACTGACTGAATACCTTGCATATACGCTTTCATATAACCATTCCGTAAATTGGTCAGTAACAGTATTCACACATACTGTATGGTAACTAAAGGGAATTTCAACTTTAAGTCAAAATGTATCAACATTGAGGGGCAAAAAAGGTTTGGAGTTTGGAATATTGGGGTTGAGTGGGATGCAAAAAATAATCAGTCCAAAGGGGGCAGAAAAAAAGGTTGGGAAGCGCTTGGTCTAGAGACTGGTGCTGTGCGGTGGAGCAATGGGGAAGAGAGAGCAAGCAGATGAGCAGCAGGCAGGCAGGCAGGCAGGCTTAGTGCTTAGTGCTCAAAGGGTCACTTGTGTCCAGGTGGGAGGGAAGTGAAAGGCAGGCAGCCCATCATCTTGCCTCTCCACTTCTACCTTCTCCTCTCCTCTCCTCTCCTCTCCTCTCCTCTCCTCCCCTCCCCTCTCCTCTCCTCTCCTCCCCTCCCCTCTCCTCTCCCCCATCCCCATCTGCTAGACATGTGGAGGAGACCTCTCAGACCCTCTCTCTCTGCTGCACAGCTGACACAACCACAGCATCGACCTAACAGAGCGTTCATCATGCTCAGGCTGGAACAGGCGCTGACCTATGGGCTGTTATGTCACTGATGAGGTCCTACATCCCCCCTGGCCTGGTCTGCGGAGGCGGGGGACGTGTCATTATGTGAAAAAGGAGAAAGATGAGCAAGGTGGTTTGCGTGGAAATGTATAAATTGGTAGTATGAACAGAAGTATGTGGTATTTGAAGTAAGGGCTGGGCTATAGGGTATGGCATGTTTAAATTGGTCATGCTACATTTTCCCATATCACGCCCAGTATCGATTTTCAAAGTGTTCCCCTCTGACCGTTTGAAGGCATCTGGATTGAAATGGGTTCTGTAGTGAGTTAAAGACAAAATAAATGTGCTGTTACAGTACCAGAGTGGCATGAGCAAAGCGTAATGTATTACTAAAGTCTTTTCAATGACTATTATAGTATTCTTCTGGACTGGCGAAACAGTGCACACAATCAAGATACAGAAATTATCATGTCAAGCAACCCATCACCATGCAATTGACAAGGTGTTGCCCTTTTAACAGAATAAGTTTAACCCAAACGTTTTCTTCATGCACTTATTCTGTGAGCTCTTGTGGCTGAATTTAATTCTTTCATCATACAAATTACTGTACCAAAGCACTGTACCAATGTACTGTAAGGCTTACATATGGGAATATTCAGGACAAATAGTCATTGACAGACATTAAAATGAAACAAAGGAAAACAACTTTGGTCTCACAGCCCTTTAGCCCTAGTAGTTGGACTATTGCCACTGCATCTGCCAGCACTAACTATCTACTACTGCTCTATCAACACCAACTGGCATTTGTGAGGATTTCTGATGTCTTACTCATGGTGGGATTTCCAAACTTCTCAGTCCTTGAACATGCAACCACAAACGAAGAATGACACAACAGAGGTTTGTTCCTCGTCGCTGTGCTAAGAGAACAGCAACTGAAGTGCCCCACTTAGCCATGGCAGGGAAAACAACAAATAAAATGCAACACAATTTTAGGATCAGAGACAGTTTTGTTTATATTTCCTGACAATGGAACAACTAAAATGTTGCTAAGATTTCATAGGTTACCCCTTGCTTTTTGGATTACCTGGTAATTGGGCAAATTTGTGCAGGAACATTGTTATGAGTGCTTGGCTGTAATCTTAAAGTTTTATTCATATTGCAGCATTAAATCAGTCTGGACTCAACCTTGGCTGAATTTATTTCCTATTTAATGCCCAATTAGCTTTCTATGTGGCAGTTTATGTTTCATTTCCTAACACAGCTTGCCAAGGGATACATCTTCAGGGAAACCATTAATAAGTGTGAGGTCCTTGAGTGAAAAAAAAACACCTTTTTAAATGTTTTTTTACTCACTTCCGAGTACCGGAAACCATTTCAGACTGAATATATTGAAGGCTATACAGTAGTATATTATGCAGGTCCGATATTCCATTACATTCCAAACAAAGACAGCTGGTGAGAAAGCTTCAAATTTATTACTGATATGCCCACATAACTTCAGCTGCACAGGGTTTTGCCCATGAAGACCTATGGCTATGGAGCAGAATCAAATCAAACCAAGGGCAATCAAACCACAGCTGGAGACTGGCAGCTTCAGACTGACTTAAATTAAACAATGACTCCCAAACTGGGGGCCGAGAGCCCAAGGGGGGGTCGCGGAGGTACGGCAGTGGATTCATTAAAACATGGTCATTAAAACATTCCTACTGTTCCAGGCCCTGCCATGGCCAACCGGTAGGGCACTCGTCTACCATGCGGCTGACCCGGTTTGATTCCTGGCCTGGGTCCTTTGCCAGCCCTTACCCATCTCTCTCTCCCCACCCCCTTCCTCTCACCACCTTCACTGTCCTATCATAAATAAGGTCAAAAAGAAAAAAAAGATCTAACACATTCCTAATGTAGGTTCAAAAGGGAGAACCACTGAATTTACCCATGATAAACACATACCAGACAAGAGATCACCTCATTCGCATACCCCAAGATACGCCATGCATCTTGAATTTGATATCTCTGGGGCCATCATGTGATTAACAACTGATGGTAAAAATGTAAAATATTACGGACAACAACATCCTGCCCCGTACTCCACTTCGCAAATGGTTGTTCTACCTCATTTTCCAAGTATGCTTTTAAAGTACTTCCTTCATTTCCTGTCTCGATGAAGAATGATTCTGTGAGACAACACAGGCCGAAAGAGAGGCCAAGCTGAAAAGGAAAGAAATCCATATCCTTGACACCAGGCCATGGTATCAGATGTAACATATTTTTGTGTAGGGCCTAGTATTCGCTGATGGATAGTCAGGGTTGACACAGTCACCCTCACTGCTCAAACATCAATGGAAAATGGCCTGGACTGAATTACCAAAAAGATCTGAGATTGGAGAAGCAGTAAATATCAAAAATATAGGTTTAAGCGCTACATATCTCATTCATCTTAACATTTGGTTGCTTGAAACATGTACGTTCGCTAGACCATGTTATGTGAGACAAACCTCAATACAGCTTAGTTGACACACTGAAGTTCATGTTTATGTGAGACAAAGCCAAGCGTGGAAAAGCTGGCCACACACTCAAACACACGTCCTTGCAACTCTTTTTCTGTGTATTAGCGTTATGTGCACTGTTAGACAAGTGACACAGTGAACTCACATACAGTTGAAGGATTTGGCAGTTTCAACAGACTATTAATAAGGTATCAACAGCTAAGCTGCTAAACTTGGTCTCTGCCGTCAAGAAATGTCCATGTTCTTCAGGAAATTATATACATATGTCCATTAAGCTTTCAAAGCTGTGGGAAACGCGTTCTTACTGTACGTGACAAGGCCATGTTTCTACATTTGATGTCAAACAACACAGCCCTGAGGGGTTTATTGGTCTTCTATTGCAATCAAGAGGAACTGCTTACTTTGGATAACAAGAGGTCAGTGAAGAAAAACATACACCCAACACATCCCTGAAAATCGTGCAGAGCGGGAAAATTATACAGTAAATGAAAACAAGGCTGATTTTAATCCACAGACTCCTCAGGGATGAAGCCATTCAGGTCAAACTCACACGGACCCAAACTAAACTCCTGACATTGTGAAAAAGCACATTAACCCCTTGAGACGCGGCTCCATAAATTTGTTGTTACCAGTTTGGTAATGACCAAGTCGTGGTGCATTACTAAAGGGCCTGTGTTTTGTCATAGTATTGTAGTGCTATGGTAGTTACATTTCAATGACTATTACAGCGTGCCACTGGAGGTACGGCGTGTATTAAGGGGCTACGGACACTAGACTCTTAACTGAGAGGAACGAAAGCACATCTTCTAGGCAAGGACTTCTAAATGGTCTCCCTGACAATCAATTAAATTATTCTGTTGATTTTTTTAAAAATAGGCTTTATTAGTCCCCACTGGGGAGAAATTGGTCTCGGAGATGGGGAAGTTGCAACACCATAAATGCAACACCTACAGACATATAGTATCTACATACTGTACATTACCAGCAAGACAATACAATACAATAGACTGAGACAGGTAAGCTTATGTAGACCCAGACACATTGGAAGTTCTAACCTATTGACCTTGGCCTGTCTAAATCGTTCATTCAGACCGTATGCGGTAGACTGAGTCCTCAATGTCAGACTGCTGCAACCGGCGTCTCAACAACTGACTGCAGCAGCAGGCCGCCGACGAGCTAGCAGCACAGCAGACCTGTGGCGCGCCAGTGGCGACAGCCATGGCTGAGGGTCAGTCTGGGCATGCTCTCTGCTGAGAGATGGGATAAGGCCCCCCACCCCCATCCCAACCCCACTCTCCCTTGGACAACCACCTTCTTCAGGGCTGGATTAAGATGGCCTGGGGCCCCTAGGCTACGGGTTGCTGTGGGGCCCCCCGGAAGGGAAATTTTGTGACATATTTACATAGACCGTGTCATAATTAAGCTTACAAGCTAGGAATGAATGATAACTTGTCTACCAACTGTAATATTGCATCCTGGCACAATTCTGCAATTATTCACTTTTGGCCAATCAGGGGCCCCCTGGCAGGTGGGGGCCCCTAGGCTGCAGCCATATCTAGCCTATGTATTAATCCGGCCCTGACCTTCTTGTATATAGTGTAAAAGGTGTGCATTCCTGACTTTAATGAGTACAGGCTACTGAATATGACTGATGAAACAGACACAGTATCCTGTCTAGGCTGCTCAGGCTTAGGACACTAGGCCAAAGGCCCTCTGCAGACCACTCAAGACAGTTTCATTACATTTCAAACAGCTTGCTTTAGGCCTGTAGAGATACACACGTTACAAGTCAGACTTTTTCATCTGGCAAGACATGGCCCCTTTATAAATGTTCTGTTACCAGAACCGCAATGACCAAGTTGTTATGTATCACTAAAGGCACTGTGTAATGCCATAGTATTGTAGTACTACAGAAGTTAAGTCTTTTCAGTGTTTATAACAGTTTTTCACTGGTGGAACAATATGCATTATGAGGCTACCTTGGTGCCTTGCAGCTGATGATGTTTTATCCCTTTGCTTTGTCCTCTATTATGACATTAATGTCACATTACCATACTATAACATATTACCATATCACTATAACCTTACCAAAATAGTTACTAATGGCTCTCAGTAATGTCTTAGCAATGTCATTATGTTAACTAGATGTAGTCGAGTCTTTTCAGCCGTGTGAACAGAGTGAACAGCTTCTTACATGACCATGGCCATGTCCACAAAGAGGCTACTGATAACAATCAAAAAGGTAAGACTTGCTAGACAGCGACATACTTGGCTGTCTAGGTACTTCCTGTAAATCACATAGCTGTATCCTGAGTGCATAGATATTAGATGTACTTTTGGAAAAGCTTTTTTTTTTTTTTGAAAGGCTTGAATGGACAATAAGAGGACTTATGACGGAAATCACCGTGGAGGAGCACCATGCTGACCGAGAGTTCAGGACTGCTGCTGAATACAAGTTGGGAAAACTACATTTCCAAATTCACAACCTCTCAGAAACAAAGCCCTCATAGTGTTTAAATGTTGCTTATGCAGCGCTAAACCGCCACATTTGTCTACGATTAACAGGAAGGTCAACAATACTCACATTCCTTTTTGTCGCTGTGTGGCAGGCGTGCTGTGTGAGTGTTCTGACCTCTCCAGTTGAATCTCTATACAGGTCCTCTGGGCAAGCATTCAACAGGACAACAGCCCTGACTGCCATAGAAACACATGTGATACACAGATCTATCTGGCCTCCTCTGCTCTGCAGAGCACCATGGCCCATTAGATGCACTCTGCAAATGTTTACCATAACTGAATCACTGGACAGGCTGCAATTTTCTCCCATTTAACAGGAACTAAATGAGATTATTGTGCTTGGCAACATAAAAGTGGGGGAAACAGTGTAAGTAAACAACTCAATCGCATCTGGATTGGGTGGAATTCTCCGGCAGTGTAACCTCCCAGATGCATTTGATGATGAACATATCATATCAAAGCCACAGCCTAACAGGCACAGCATCCTATCATCACAAAAGCATCAAAAATATCTTCAAAAGGCCCAAGAAAAGCTTGCCAGGGCTTTTATGTCTGGTAGTGACAGACCTCATTGCTCTTATCAATTGAACAACTTCAGCTCATTCAAAAGGATGCTGACGAAACTTTATTCAGGACCAAAAATAATGGAAAACATACAGTACAATAATCCACTTCATTGCTGTTAGCCTGTAAACCACATACTGTATCTAGAAATCACAAATGACATCAAAACTCATGTTAGGCTATTAGGGCCAGGGACTCAAGCTAACTGCTACAGAACGAAATATAAATCCATGAATGCGAAAACATTGTTCAACACACAGTGTTCAAACTGTCAGGGTAGCAAACTGTCAGACAATGTTAGGTGTCATCATCATCACAAATTACTCTTCTCAAACACCTACTACCATACTTCACATTGTTGGCCATTCTGCTGACACCTGGCCAAGTATGTGGATGTTAACTCAGTGAACTACATGCTCGGTTCACCTGGTGCAAGTCTTGCATAAGCACCTTGCTGTTGGACATAGAAAAGTAACTGCCTCAAGACCGGCAGTTATTTTAGTCATATCTGTTTATGTTTTTTTCTTCCTATCTTTTTCACTCTTCAGCACTTTTTCGGTGCAAACCAAATTGAGTTGCCCTGTATAAATAAACCTGTACGGGCTTGCCAGTAGGGTTTTAGGAAGTGCAAGACCCCTTGCAAACATGACTGCACTTTGCATTAAATACATACAGTACATTGCTCATATTGCAGCTGTAAGCTTACTCTCATAAAAATCATCTCTTCTATAACTCTAGTCTGAGATCTTTCAGCCACTCACAAAAGCAATCATCTGCTAGATTCTGAGGAGAAGAAGTCATTTGCAGACCTTAGGGGAGAAAAATACTGTTTAACCCTCTGAGGTCTAAGGCTTTTCAGAGGCTTTTAGGCTGCTTGCACCACCCTAACATTTTCAAGTATTTTCATTTCATATATATATATTTGGGACCTGGAAGGTCTGAGGTTTCTAATGGTGTGACTTATATGTTTCAATGACAAAAACTCACAGAGTTACAGATTTGTTTTCTGAGACAGATTGCCCTCTGAAGGGCACTCGGACCTCAGAGGGTTAAGCTCTTTCAGTATCACCCCAGGTGAAAAAGTGGTTCAATTTAGTACAATAAAAGCACGACTGAAGTGTACTTAGCATGTTAAAAGCGCACTCACACTTTTTGTGCTAAGAAAAAGTATGTTTACAATATGCTTATTTAAAGTGTACTTAAAATTAGATGTAATTAAGTTGCTCTCAAAGAAAGTACACTTTGCGAACCATACATAAAGTGCACTTAGAAGATGTTTGGCTAAAGTGTATTTAGAGGAATATACTAATAGTGTTCTAATAGTGAACTTACTAAAAGTGTATTTTTTAATAACATATTGCAATTGCACTTTTTTTAAGTGCACTTTGATTATACTTCACCCAAGTGACTTCGAAGTGTGATTTTCTATAGTGCGCTTTAAAGTAAATCACTTTAACATATTGGAAGTATACTTTTTCTAAGTGCACCATGATTGTGCTTCATCCAAATATATTCAAAGTGTGCTTACACAAAGTGCATTTACCCATCATGCATCAGCATGCATGTACCATCATGCAATACACTTCTTGGAGCTACATTTCTCAAACAGAAATCCATTTACCTCTAAGGAATATCTTTGGTTTGCATGAAAATATTACTCATCGTTATATTCTGCATTTATTGTAGGAGTTTTAACATTTTAAAGTGGTACACAAAAAATGGCCATGTTCCCACCGTCATTATGATGGTCACGTATATGTTCTGGTATATATATAGACTCACACTTCCCATATTATCATGGTGAGAGGTAAGTTGGAACTAGTTGTTCAGACAAAGAATCAAGGGTCACCATTCATGATCAATTCAAAAGATCAACTACAGGAAGGTGGAACAAGAATGAAATAAATTGAAATGTGTATCTGAAATATCTGTAACAATGCAATGATTGTAAATGTCAGTCGTGCTAGGCATGCATACTGTATCACTACTGTGACATGTAGCTGTGTGTAATGTACAAGCTCTGAGAACCAGCATGGATTGTAGTATTACATTTATATTATTCGTTGTACTTGGGAGTGTACTGTAAATATACTTCAAGCATACCTGTTATATATTTACAATACTTAATATGATATACTTTTTACATACTTAAAATGTTCCAATGTAGTCCAAAGAAGCATGAAGTTAATATACTTTTATTGTACTTCTAGTAACAATAAAATGTTATATAAGTGTACTCAAGCACACTATTAATGCCATACGAATGCATGAAAAGCGTGTTTGGAGCATACTTTCAAAAGTATGCTTGTAGTGCACTTCAAGTTGTCCAAAAGCGGTGCCAATTTAGCATCCTCAGTGTGCTGCAAGTGTGCTGAAGTACTGCTTTAGTAGGGCTTCAGCGCACTAATAGTGCAATGAAGCGCACTTTAAATCGCCGAAAATAGTACACTTTGTACTAAGTACGGTCAAAAAAAGTACACTTTAAGTATATGGGTTTTTCACCTGGGACAGCATGACCGTACCGCAAACATCTGCACCAATACGCTACTACACGGTGACAACGACCTGTAGCAGGTTTGAAAGGGTTGTCTTGTCATAACGAGACGACAGAGAGGCATTTCCTGAAGGAGAGAACATTTTGGATTTTTATGTCATGTGGTGGCATAGGTCCAATCTAAACATGAACATGATGGCTGTACAACATTCTGAAATATTTAATCAAATGACGGTTTGAACACCCATTTAGGTTCCCTGCCCATGTCATAATAACAAAAGCTTAGTGTCATCAGAGCAAGTTTGCCTATCGTCTTGCTGAAAATGCTTTGCTATAGAAAGACACTAAAACAACGATCCTCCTTACACGACAACCCCCTCCCTCACACCACCCTACCCCTTAAAACCCCATCACCCCTGCTGCATAATGTGTAGTGTGTTCTCTGCCACGCTAAATTCCTTGCCCATCAATCATTGTACAGAGATTTAAAGAGGTCTTCTAACATTGTCTGGCCTGACATATCAACATCTAGAGTATCCCTGGAAGTCAAAAGACGTGCGGCTGAGTGAGAACCGTGCCAGTTTAAAAAGCTGAAGGCAAACACTGACTCTGACAGACGGATGACAGACTATGTACAAACACATGGAGAAAAGGTGGTGTTGACATTCAGAAATAACAGCGCATGTGTGTCTCTCACTGTGTGTGTGTGCGTGTGTGTGTGTCTCTCACTCTGTGTGTGTGTGTGTGTGTGTGTGTGTGTGTGTGTGTGTGTGTGTGTGTGTGTGTGTGTGTGTGTGTGTGTGTGTGTGTGTGTGTGTCTCACTGTGTGTGTGTGCGTGCGTGCATGCAGAACAAGGCTGGCTGAGGGTTTGAAGTTGGTCATGAGTAATGTGTAGATGAAGATGTTTGAATAACTTACAATGCTAGTGATTACTTGACTCCTCATGGACTACGGTGATTACAGTGTAACTAAGCGTATGAGACAAGTATAAAGTTGACGGAATCTGCTGTAATTATGCTCTGTTTAATATACAGTACATGAAGGTAGTGTTGGTCTTCAGACTGATTCATGTCTGTTTTGTTCCTACAGAGACTCCTTAACCCCTTAATACACGCCGTACCTCCAGTGGCACGCTGTAATAGTCATTGAAATGTAACTACCATAGCACTACAATACTATGACACAACACAGGCCCTTTAGTAATGCACCACGACTTGGTCATTGCCTAACTGGTAACAACAAATTTATGAAGCCGCGTCTTAAGGGGTTAAGATCCAGCCAGCTGAATTTGTGTTTCTCAATGAGGGGGCTACTGTCCCCCAGGGGTCGTTCGGGAGTCCTGGGGGGGCCTTTAGAAGGATACAGCTGAGTGGGGGTGGGGCTTAGTTCCCATTGGGGTGGCATTAGTCTATTTTATTTTTAATACTATGGGGGTGTTGGCAGACTCATGCTGAGGTCAAGGGGGCATTGGGAGGCTTATGATGAGGTCAAGGGGGCATTTGTCCAAAAAAGGTTGAGAACCACTGGGCTAAATGGATCAAGAATGTTACCCAGCATGGGCAAGGCACAACATTCCGGGTTAAGATTTGGAGACAAAGATATGAAATCCAGACTACAAGCCAAATGACAACATCCAGTTTATCGCCACATGAGGAAGAAGTGGGTTAACCATACACAACTGGCTGGTGAGCAAGCTTTGAAAAACAAAAAAACCCACCCTGTTTAATAGTAAAATACAGTCTTGACTAAAACCTCTTAAAGTCCATCATGTTGAACACACTAATGCAAGATGCGTGACCATACTCCCTTCAAGACAGTTCAACAAATTCCACATCATGTGCGTCGTGTGTGTAAAGTCTCGGCCCTTGTGAATGTTCATGTAGTCCACCTCTGTCTGCACAGCCTCAGTCTCGGTCTCGCTTTAATGTAATGGTCTCCAGATTCCCCAAAAACTTGCGAGTCAGACTCTTTTGTTTCAGGGTCTGGCCGCTGACCAGAGATTTGATTATTTATATCAAGGATAACATTAATTACGTCTGATATCACGTCGCACAGACTGTATGTTTCTCCGGAAAAGGAGTCTGTTAGGCCGGCGCAGGCACGGCTACAGAGACCAAAGCCAAGGCCTTTCATCTCCACTGTGAAAAAAAGATGACAAGGCACTGTACAGTACACTTGGAGATCTCGCAGCTGTCAACGTGAGGACAGGCTTCTCTGAAGAGATGTGACGTAACTCTCAACACTGCTGCCCACAGCGCACTCACTCTAAACAGGAGATTACAGCTGTATGGTGCTTTCATTTACTTTTAACGACAAGAAAAAAATATGCATTCAATACAGTACAAACAGATTTGCTGAAGCTTGCTGAACACACGCATTTCGTTTATATGTAAGCAAGGAGACATCTTGATCAACCATGACTGTGAAACAATATGTTTTGAGAAAGCCTTTACATTTTCAGGGGGGGAGACGAAGAAAGATATATTCAGATGTTCAACAAAACATTGTATGTTGGCGTGTATTTGTGCAGCTGTTGCGATGAATAGACTATGTGCAACTGATCGTCCGCCATGAGAGTGGGTACATGCTGAGACAGCCTGTTGCAGCCTCCGGCTCGCCCCCAACCTGAACCTCTTTTTCCTCCTCACTAATGGGGTCACGGAGGAGACACACCATGTTATAGGCTACTGCACACACACACACACACACACACACACACACACACACACACACACACACACACACACACACACACACACACACACACACACACACACACACACACGCACACACACACGCACGTGCAGATGGCCCATCCTAACTGGCTCCTGTGATTCCCACAGGGAATGTGTTAGTTAAGGTGGTGTTGGTAAAGCAGGCTGGTCGTGTCGGGTAAAGAGATATTATATGAACAAAATTAGTAATAAAATCAGACACTGATGTGCATGTGTTTCTCCAACTTTCTTCTGAAAGGCAGTTGCTGTAGTTGTCTTAGAAGAGAAGAAAATAGTGCATTCTCTTCCTGTTTTCATATATCTATTTTTCCATGTTGATGTGTATTGCTTGTTACGTGTTTTATGTGGAAGAGTAACTGATGCATCCATCCATCAACTAATAGGGATCCTAATCAAATACAAAAATACCAAAGTGGCCATTGCCAGACAAATTAATTTGATTTCCTATCAATCCTTTTTAAGTTCAAATTTAATGTACGCAAGTGTCCTGCTGGAACAACATAAGGTGGAATGGTTGGTTATTAAGGTGTTTGCCTAAAGAAGCATTGGGTCATTATTGAGGAGACACAGATGGTCCATCCTTGGCAGACTCCAACACTTCACAACATCATGCTGATTTTGCACAAGCCATTCTGTGTATGGAGTTTGTGTGATGACTTTTTACTATTACGTTGTTGTCAATGACACACCCAAATAGGGGCCCATAAAGCATCTATGTACTGTATGTTATCCACATACTGCATGCAGGGCTCTACATTTCAGGGCTCTAAAATTTCAGTTTGGCTGGTAGAAAATACCAACTTACTAGCCACTTTGACCCATTAAACTTTAATGGGTCAAAGTGGCTAGTAAGTTGTTTCTCAAAGTGGGGCATCGCAGGGGGGGCCTGTCACATCTGATTTTGGGTTTGGAAAATGGCACTAGATAATTTTGCCTGATTACGCAACACTAATTTCTCAAATTGTTATGATCCAAGGCAATGTTCAAAACACAATTAAAAAAAAATGCATTTCCTGAATGATATTAATGTAGATTGTATCTGTGTCCCACTTAATGCCAGATGTCCAGTCTGCCGGTGAGTGAATGAAGAGTCCTTCTGTTTGCACTGACATGGAGTAAGCCCAAATAAATAAATAAGCTTAAATAAATGAATAAATAAATAACTAAATAAATAAATTCAGCTGTAGTATAAGTGGGTGATTCAATTCCAGCTCATTTGAACATCTCCTCATAGCATGTATCTTTGGCAGGTGTGGGGGGTGGCCAGCTACCTGACCACATATGGGCTACAAGCATTGCCCATGGGGACCCAGGTTCGAATCTGGCCGGGGTCATTTCCCAACCCTACTCTGTATTTTGCTTCCTGCCTGCTCTCTAACTGTCCAATCATAACAAATGCAAAAAAGGGGAAAAAACCCACTGTATATCCATTTGTTACATCACCCTTGAAACATCATCTTTAAATGAGGTGCTGTCAGGGCCGCCGCTAGGCATAAGCCGAGTAAGCAGGGTGCTTAGGGCCCCAACCACTTTGCAACCAAAATTGGGGCCCCCTAAATTGAGATAGACTAAAAAAAATGTATTATTATTATTATTTAATTATGAGGGGGGCCCTCCTGACTAGTTATGCTTAGGGCCTCCAAAAGCACCTTAGCAGCGGCCCTGGGTACTGTGATCCCCTAGCTAGCTCACGCCATCAGCAATCAACCAGAAAAAAATGCAGAAGCCTGGAGCCCAGTTGGCATCAGCGCTATTCTGTCTGGGGACCAGTCTGTTAGGACAGACAGTGCCTAGGAGACCCTGTCATAACAGGGACGCAGTGATGAGAAATATAATCAGGTCCACTCAGACAAATCTGAACATAATTTGTGAAACAGTCCAGACCATTGTAGACCAAACAAATCAGGTAGGCCTACGAGGAGATTGGCTTGCAGAGAGGGCAGGTTTTCTTTTTTTTTTTTTAAAGGGGCCTCAGCAAAGATGTTCAAGGCCCAACTTAGAAACAAAACAAAAACCCCTAAACATCCTGACTGACACAGAGAAAATGTCAAATTTGTGCAAAGGAAGACCACCATGACGTGAAGACTTTACGAAAGGCGTGAGATAGGGCTCAGCGATGATATGTCTGGGTGGTTTGATTTCAGTAGGGCCTTTTCAGCTGACTGCAGTTTGGGGTAGTAGTTCTATCTCCTGACAGAGAGACCTGTTCATCATCTTCATAATAATTCTGGAGACCCTCGAGGGGGAGACATTTCAACACAAGAACTTGATGCAGAACTTGGAGTGTAACGCAACGTTCTCAGCAAGAGCCAAATTGACCTTACACCTAAACCGTCGATACAAAGCACAGACTGGAATTCCAATTGAGATACTGGCGGGAGCTGGGGGCATAGGCAGCTAGTTGACGCCGAGGAAGAAACTTTGGGCAACACTGGAAAGGCAACTCCAGGCCAACAGCAACTCCTGCAGGCCAGGTTCGGCACTAGCCTGAAGCCCAATATCAGGGATGGAATGAGACGATACAAATGTGCTACTAAACATTTAACAGCCTTCAGAGCAGTACCAACAGTGAAAACAAGAATACAGGTGGAAAACAAAGATTAGCTGGAGCTGAAACGCCATTTAAAAATGAGCCCACGAGCAAAAGGTTTTTTTGTTTTGTTTTTTTTAACTAAAGTCAACACCTGGTCCGTTGCTAAATAATACACATTGCAAATAGTACACATTTATAATACACAATATTACAAAATACTTCTCTTGGTAATGTGCACACCAGTCTTACCTGTGTAACGCGCCCCTGAACCAGCTTCCGAGGAATCCATCTGTGTCGCGTGAATGGAACGTAGAGTGACCATGGCAAAGGACAATTGAAGCAACCACATGATGCTACACTGCAAGAGTACAGTACAGAATAATAAACCTGTCAAGTGTCCTAGGGTATTGGCCAACAACCCAACGTTTTTCAAAATAATAATAAACTGCAATATACCCCGCATGCACCAAAACGCATGCACCAACTAGGCTGCAAAACTCAAAGCAACTTTGTCTCTACATGGGGTTATCTAAATTGAAGATGAACTAAGTCATTTAAAAAATGAGGAATTTAAGTCTAGAAGACGTCAGGGTAATTCATAACTGGACCTTTTCACTGCCGTCTGTAAGCTGCTGTCTGTCTTCTGAACGAGCAGCGACGACCACTTCATCACAAGCAAGTGTACCCACATGGTCCCCGCCCACATTATCAATGCAGACCAATAAAATAACACCACCAAGTCTCCCCCACACTTTCAAACACACAATAAAGTGTAAATGGCATTAGTATGACTATATTTTCAACAACCCCCACCCCACAAAAACCCCAAACTATTGGATTTATTTAAAATGATAAAATCAACAGTACACACCACTGTGTTTTTTATTATTATTATTGTTTTACTTCTTTTTAAATTTCAAGGACTTTGCTTCATACAAAATGTTAAAAGTAGAAACAACAGCAGAATTCAAAGTCTGGCCATTGAACAAAAATCAGGCAACAAACAATCAGTTGCAGAACCCAAATAAGGTATGTCCCAACTTTGTTACATGTAAGGAACTCACCACATTTTTTTCAATACTGTTTTTTTCTCTTCAATATATCCATACAAAGGTTTTTTTTTCCAACAAACCCCATAATTTATATCAAAGGTAATTTAAAAATAATCAAAATAATAGACTGTATCAAAATGTACGAAGATAAACAATGTAGTATGTAAACGTGCACATACATTTTTTTTTTCTGACCATGCAAACATTACATTTTTTTCCCCAGGAGGAAACGCCACATTTAAACTGGAAGAAGTGTGCAGAGGGAACTGTAAAGTTTTCAGATTTGGTCAACGTAGAAAGAAGGTGTACATGGTGTGCAGTATATGTGATGGGGTGTAGATGTGAATGCACTCTGACATGAGAAGACAATGAAAGAATAAAGGCTTAAACGCATCATCTGAGTTGACCAGCTACAGTCATTTCATATGGAGGTAATGAAATGAGAAACTTTTTTTTTTTTTAAATCAAAGTCATTAGTCTGACTGTCAGCTGAGTTTTAATGCACATTCTTTTAGGCAGGTGCCAAACTGAACTGTCAGCTGACATACAAAAATATCCTGTATTGTTTTTGTTGGTTTCTTTCAGTCTTCCTAACACCTGTTGTCCTTCTACAAAGTGGGTAAACCTGACGCATGCAAATATATAAACTTGCTGTTTTGATTCCTTTTTTTTGTAACATATTCTAAGGATTTTGCCTTTTACGTCATTGTGCCATTATACATTTTTTAAAATATATTTTTCTCCATTTTACTTTTTTTTTCAATAAAGAAAACATTTGGTCACAATCATGCCGAAGCCTGCATCTGGATTGCCCAGCAGGTAAAGCTACAGAATGGATGAAGTTTTTTTTTTTTTCAAAGTGTCTTCTTGTTGCATAGCCCTACTTGAACAAGATTCTACATCAATCTGACAACATACAAGAAAACCCTGGTGAAGCGTGTGGTGGTCATACTACTGTATATAGAATCACCTGGGACCTATGAAGAAGCTGCTTCAGGAGTCAACCAGGTTAAGTTAAGAGGTAAATCATCTAATAGCAGAGCCTACAGCCCTCAGAAGAAGACTCCAGGCTCTGCTATTAGATGATTTACCTCCTAACTTAACCTGGTTGACTCCTGAACCAGCTTCTCAGTGTACCCCCCTCTGGCCTCGCATCCTCCTCCAACCTCACGTGATGTCTCCCAACATGCTGTGGCTTGCAGACAAGCAGGTGACGCCTGTCCTCTCCTGCCCTGTCCCGTCCCGTCCCGCCCCGTCCCGCTGGCTCAGGTACCTTATTTACCTGTCGCAGGTGTGTGGGATCAACTCAATGCACTTAATGCATGGGTGGCGACCATAGGGTCAGGACATCTAACGGCTACCTAGTCCTAATAACACTGCACTGCCATCCTCTGGAGATGTGCCTTTTTCGTTGTGACGTCAGAATAAGTTCAGCTTTGAAACGAAGCAGGTCAGTGGGAGCGACTTGCATGGTGCAGTCAAGGAAACATGGTACCAAAAATACGTGGCTCCAACTGTATGACTACTGGTTACACGCAGGAAAAGACATAGGTGTGTATGGACCAGTGACGTTTCAGCAGCAGCACACGTCAGGGCGGCGCAACGGCAGCCAGTGCCACTATTGTGTGGATTTTTGATTGTTTGGATTTTTGTTTGTTTGTTTGTTTGCCTTTAGTGGACTATCTAAGAAGCATATTCATTGCAGCATATCAAACACCAATTACTAAGTTCATTTATGGGCATTATAATGCTGTTGCGCCACCTGACGTCTGAGCCACACACAAAAAAAAACGTCTTTGATCCATATATTTCTAATATGCCACCAGATGCAACTGACAGTATGGGGCACCTAAGTCATGCCCTTCTACTTCAGAATCGTGGGGCAGGAGCTCTCAAAATTTTGAATGACAATTAATGGAGCGAGTCAAGTTAAATCCTCATCCCGTTTGGCATGTGCTCCGGATTACACATATGATGACAGTGAATTTGAAAATAGCTTTGATCAGTCCATTACAGCCCAGTCAAACGTTTTTGGGTTCCCCGCCCCACAAGCCGCCCGAAAGGGGTGGAGACTTAGGTGCCCCATAGCAAATGCATTGAAGTGCAGGTGTCTGACATCACATGAAAAAAACCCTTCCTGCGCCACACAGCCACCCATCACTGAACAACCACTGACCACTCACTGCCAGAGTAACTGTTGGGGGACTACCCAGAGATCAAGCTCTCCAACTGGGCACCACTGCTAAGCATCACCAGCCCGCCAGCCAAGCCATCCAGCAGGGAAACATGGTCGATACTGTACATCAGCACTAGGCTAGGTAGCTATTTCCAGGTGTGATCAGAGGAGGCCATGAGGTATGCAAGAGTGTGTGTGTGTGTGTGTGTGTGTGTGTGTGTGTGTGTGTGTGTGTGTGTGTGTGTGTGTGTGTGTGTGTGTGTGTGTGTGTGTGTGTGTGTGTGTGTGTGTGTGTGTGCGTGCGTGCGTGCGTGCGTGCGTGCGTGGGTGTCTTTGTGGGTGCAAGATTGAATGTGTGTGAATGTGAATGTGTATACACAAGTGTGATGGTTTGTGTACCCCGTGTGTGTGCGTGTGTGAACAACTGCATGTCTGTACGTATGTATTGGTGTGTGTTTGCACACAATTGCGTGTGCGTGTGTGTGTGTGTGTGTGTGTATGTGTGTGTGTGCATGCGTGTGTGCGTGTGTGCGTATGCGTGTCTATGTGCGTGTGTGGCGTGCGTGTGTGTGGAGGAGATGGGGGGGAGAGGGATGCTACAGAGAGATATCCACTGAACTCTTGCCAGGCCCTTGACAACTCTGCACATGCTTTCATCATGGGTCTGTATCTCTGTCTCCCAGCACACAGCAGAGTGTTGCCCAGTAGGCTTCACTCCTCCCCCCCCCCACACACACACACACCTCACCTTACCCCCTCCTCACCACCAAGACATTCCATTCTCAGTCTCTCTCTCTATCGCTCTCCTGTTCTGCAAACATAACGTACAAAAATTGAAGGCAATAGCTAGCAAATGCTCCCTCCTCGACAAGTGTCCTGACTTAAAGGGGTATGCCACTATTTTGGGCCTTTATACAGTTAAAATCGTTGGCCAGGGTTTATAAAGGTGGTAAAGTGTCTTATTTTTCATGTTAAGCGTTGTCTTGCTTTAAGACAAGTTAAAAGAGGTAATATGTCGCTAAGCTAGTGAAAGTCAATGGATCCGTGTAGCATTGTAGCATGCTACACGGATCCATTGACTTTCACTAGCTTAGCGACATATTCCCTCTTTTAACTTGTCTTAAAGCAAGACAACGCTTAACATGAAAAATAAGACACTTTACCACCTTTATAAACCCTGGCCAACGATTTTAACTGTATAAAGCCCCAAAATAGTGGCATACCCCTTTAAACCAGACCAAAAAATGTACCTCTCCGACCAAAAAATGAATAAAAAGAAGAAAGGTACACCTTCACTACTTGTTCACAACCTCTTTCAATCGATCGAGTTCAAGATTTGAAACATGCAAGTGTGTAACTCTGACTATGTTAGTCCCCCCATATGGACTTGAAGAGAACTGTACTGCAGGATCAACAGATGGTTCTCCACTACACGTGTTCCTCAAAGCCAGTGCTACTAAAAGTTATGTTAGAAAAGATACTACCCCCCTCCCCCATCCTTAAAAAGCAATCATACTGTCGTTTCCACTTGAAAGCATTCCCCCAATCCCAAAACCTTCAGTGCCATCTTTGCCGCCGAATAAGGCTTTCTGCTACACATACTTGTACTTTTTTTTTTTTTTTTTACTTTTCCGACTCCCTCTCAAATGTTGATGCACTATATAAAAAAAATCTTAAGTTGCATCGTTACTACGATATATTTAAAAGGTTAGGCACTTCTGTAATAATATCTGAAGCAGTCTTTTAAGAAACATTTGACCTGACAAATGGTGAACCGTAAGCAATTTACACAAAAAAAACACATCCGTTTTTTTTTTACAGTATACAAAAATCACATAATGAAAAAGGTACAAGATGCACAACAGTATGTTACAAAAACGGAAACCAAATTTCTTTTTACAAACAATATCCCTCCCTTTTCACATAACATTTGTGCAAGGAATGATCAACAGCAGCAAAAAAAAGAACAAAAAACAAAGAAACAAAGAAACAATCAAACCATGAAATCTGTAATAAAAAATAAACCTTGTTGTATTATAACATACAGTATGTGAATGCATCATCACACAGCAGATTACATACGGTATAATGTCCACACAGGCATGGTCTAATAAATAGAAGAAGAGATGAGAAGAAGAGCAGAACAACAGCAGCTGTGCATTTTCTCTGTGGGATTCAAAAGCTGAATGTTCAATCTTATCACAACTGGTAGCAGTGACATTATAGTCTCCCTGCCATACAGTAGGTCCAACAACCAAAAACCACACACGTCTCTTTTTTTTACAAACGTGGAAACAGTAGCCAAGGTGGCACAGCTGAGTGAATAAAGGCCTACAATCAGGGCCACTGACAGCATTTTTGCCAGGCCCAGGACAAAGTCATCTGAAAAGGGCTCCCTCACCCAATACATAGAAAGTAATGAGGATCCAATTTTGGGCCCCATCTCTCCCTGGTACCAGGACAACAAACGCCTTTCTCCTGCCCTGTCACCTCCCATGCCTACAATACACTGCTCTTCCCGACTCTGCGCTTTGACACTGGCTAGACTGCCCCTCGTCTTCCCACTCTGAAGAACCAAAACCTCCCAAGAATCAATCCATTCATCAAGCCAAAATCAAAACACCAAGCCGCAATACAACCAAATAAACCCCTTCTGAACTCTCAAGGTATTTTTTATCCCTTCCTGGCTGCCCAACTCATTGTGTGCTAGAGACTGCATCTTTGTTTCAACAAAACATCAAAACGTTTCCCAGGTCAAACTGATCACAAATAATTGACTTGCTATTCTGCTTTGGTAGGCTTTGTCTTAAACACCGTCCCTCTCGCCCACATCGGTTTGGAATTGGAAAAAAAAGCAGACACATACACACACACACACACGCGCACACACACACACACGCACGCACGCACGCACGCACACGTACGTCTTGACAACAACGAGAATCAACGACAGCAAGAATCGACAACAACAATCAGCGTAAACTACGACCCCCCTTTCAAGCAATGATGATAAAACTCATCGAAAAATGCCCCCTCGTCACATGAACATCAACACCTGCAAAAACACACAACACACGTAGTCACACCCCCCAACCCTCTAACTGTACGTGGTTAAGACCGAGCCATGCTAGCACCATTCGTCCTCCCCGGCGTCCAGGTAGTATCGCGGCGACCTGGCCAACGACACCTGGCTTCCCCCGTGAGCGGCACCCAAGTTCAGGTGGTACCCGTTGGCCACACCCCCACCACCCCCGCCGCCGCGGTACAGCTGGGGCGGCAGCGGTGGAGGCAGCATCCCCTGTTGGTGGGCACCAGTAGCAGCGGCGAGGGCCCCGGGACGGAGGGGCGAAGGGGGCTGTCCGACGAGGGCGTGCATGCTCCCTGCCGACGTCACCTCCTGGAGGCAGGCCAGCTCGTCCCGGTAGCTGCCGCAGGGGGAGTGCTGCTGTGAGCGCGACGGCCGCGGCGGCGGTGGCAGAGGAAGGTGCCCCATCGCTGTCCCCGCTGCGATCCCCACTGCTGACGCTGCTCCTCCGCCACCACCACCGCCGTAGAGCAGCTCCGGCGGGCCGAGGAAAGGCTCCGAGCCCCCGAGTCGCATGAAGGGGTGGTGGGAGGGCGAGTCGCGCTCGCGGCCGCTGTGCAGGAGGGCGTTGTGCTCGGACTGGCCGCGGCTCAGCCGGCCCGGGCTCGGCCCGCCGCCGGCCTGGCTCTGGGCGCCGATGACAAAGAAGACGGGGGAGGAGTTGGCAGTCCTGTAGGCCACGCCGGGTCGGGGGGTCAGGGGGGTCTGGGGCAGCTGCCTGCGGCCGCGGCTGGGGGTGCTAGCCCCCGAGATGGACATCACCGGGCTCCCCTTAGCCCAGCCACTGCCCTAGATGAAAAGTGAACAAGCAAATCAAAACAAGACGACGGGGGCGGGGAAAGAAACGAACGAACAATGGCAGCCCACACAAGGAAGCGCCGACAGGAGGGGAGGGGAGGGAGGGGACAAAAAAACAACGACGGGGGTACGGAGTTGGGAGGGACAGGGGACAGGGGACAGGGAAACACGTCCGCCAGACAGACAGGCGGAGGAAAAAGGAAAGGACAGCGTAGATGAGAGTGGCAGGTGGACAGCGAAAATGACAAGGAAGAAGTCATGGAATACACAGAGTGTGCCCAAAAAGAAAAGAGAATGCGTGAAGGCAAGGTTAGGGACAGGACAATACAAACAGACAACCAGCATCGATACCGATGTTGGAGAAGAATGTGGCGGCAGGAAAAAGACAGAAAAACATGGTGCACGGATGGTGAGGAAGAAAAGAGTCGGAAAAGAGAGTAAAAGCCATGAGAGGCCGTACCAGGAAGGCAGAAGACGAGAGTTGGATTTCAAGAGACAGAAGCCACAGTGTTAGTCAAGACTCGCACACAGGAGAAAAAAGAACAGAATACCAAGCAGAAAGAGAGAGAAGGAAAAGTACAGTACAAACAAAACACTCAATACCTCCCTGTGATTGCAGTCAACATTTGTCTTTTTTTGTCACTCATTCACTATGTTACCCCAGACAACTGGAATTCCTACTGCCAGACAGAAGTAAAAGTGTCTGGGCACATTTGCAATGTGGTGTTAATACCATACCAGTCGTGAAGACTTCTCCCATGGAGACTAAAAAAAAGGCAGCCTATGTGATTGGGCCTTTGGGAGCTGTAAAGTCATGCTGTTGGGCCTCGAGGAATCTCATTTCCCCCTTTTATACTGTACTGTACCTACAGCACGTTAACCCTTTAGTGATACTCGAGACTTTTCATCCCAGAGCATTTGTTATCTTTCACAGTTTGGTGAGTTTAGGTTTATTTAACTCCTTAGCGCAGAGCCTATGTTATAACCTTACTGTCAGCAATATTGTAATGACCATGTCATAGAAATGTTGTTATGATGTAGTTGACTATTTTCAGTAAATAGTGAAAAGGCCCGCCGGCGACCCCATCTGCAGTAAGAGCCTACGGCAGCCGTCTGTAAGATATCCTGTTGACATGCGTACGTAAAACTCCAATTATGGGATTTTGAAAGTTGTACACACTTTTCACAGTCTACCAGCAAAACCTTAATTGAATATAATCTAATGTACGTTCGTCACTGCCCTCCACCCTCCAATCCGGCCATCAGATAAGAAGCCTAGTCTATGTCTACGACTGTGACAACACTTCTGGAATACATGCATTCTATATGTGAATAAATGTATCAAATAAATAAATGTGTAGGAACCTATGCTGTTGAGTCCCGGCACTAGTGTTTATGTTAAATATGTTGAATTTGGGCTTTTCCTAGAGCTGTCCTCTCCCGCCCGCCCCCCTCAGCGCACCTGCTTGTTGAGTACCAGCTCTACTGTAGTGTTTATGCAAACATGTTTAATGTGGGCTGTACAGCTGTCCACTCCTGCTCGCCCGCCTCAGCACACCTGCTTGTTGAGTCCCGGTGTCCTGTCGATATGAGCTCCCTGTCGAGATGAGCTCCTTTTAGCTACTGAGCATGCGCATGCATGCGCACCTCCACGCCGCGACTTCTGCGGCTGATTGCCCATTGAGCTACGCTACCGAACAGCTGATCTTGAGCATGCGAAATATCAACTGCAACAACGCAACACAACGCTAAGTAATAGGTGTAAGGTTTGCAGAACAGGGAAACATCCGTGCCACAGACGCTGGTGAGAGAGATGCACAACCCCACTGGATCATTTTTCGCACACACCCTCTCCATTTCCCTGCGCAAAATGACCCCACGTCAAACTTGTTCTAATAATCTAATAAAACGTATTAATAATCAACCCTACTGATTTAAGAAAATCTGACCTAGGCCCAGGCTTTCTCTCGTTGCGTTTCACTTCTCCTAACTAACACCTGTGTCATGAGACAGGCTGTCTCTGTTTAAGAAAATGCAAGCAATTTAATTCCCACACCTGATGTTGCATCAGACTTCTCTTATGCGGCATGCATGCCAGCCCGAAACGTGCAGACCTACCAAATGCGAAGCAAAAGCTCTCTCACTTATGACTCGTGTCATGTCCTGGGAACAGACGCGTTCAGCGTCAATTTAAATATTTGCAGATTTTTTTCAAAGGAGCTGTGTTCGTTTCTATAGCCTAGGCCTATAAGCTATAATATTGAGTTGGTTATTAGAAACTTCTCAGCGAAAGTCTAAAGGCGCGGACGAGACACGCTGCTCGTTTTAAAATAGTAGCCTAAGAAATAAAATAGCCTAAACAATCAATAGGCCTATTCTATAGGCAAGTTATTAGCTAAGAGGGCTATTATTAGAAACTTCTCCGGAAAAGTCTAAAGGCGCGGACGAGACACGCTGCTCGTTTTAAAATTGTAGCCAAAATAAAATAAACAATCAATATTTTATTGGAAGTTATTGAAGCGTCTCCACGGAATGAAAATCAAGGTAGCTAATTTCGACGAGGCAGCATAAATAGATAGAACGCCACTGTCGAGTTAGCCTACCGGGAGCTCATCTCGACGAGGCAGCTCATCTCGACAGAACACCGGCTCTAGTGTTTATGTTAAATATGTTAAATCTGGGCTTTTCCTGCATCTGTCCTCTCCCTCTAGCGGCCCACCCCCCTCAGCGCACCTGCTTGTTGAGTCCAGGCTCTAGGCCCTCGCTGGGGGAGGTGGCACAGCTGGCAGTGGTGGACTTGGCGGTGGGCGCGGAGGCGTTGGCACAGCGCTCCCGGCTGCTGTAGCGGTCGCAGGAGTAGTAGCGCTGCTTGTCGCCCGAGGACGAGTGGTGCTTCCTCTCGTGCGAGCGGCCCCGGTCGTGCACCCGCTCTCGGGTCGAGGGGTCCCCCGGGGGCTCCCCTGTGGTGCCTTATGGAGAGGAGCGAGAGAGAGAGAGAGAGAGAGAGAGAGAGAGAGAGAGAGAGAGAGAGAGAGAGAGAGAGAGATAGCATGGCATGTGAACATCTGGAAGGGGTCTTAATGTGGTCTTAAGATCAGAGGTTGCGGGTTCGAATCTCACCCTTATTCTCCCTACACCTCCATCCCTGGCTGAAGTACCCTTGAGCATGGCACCTACTGTATCCCCCACATTGCTCCAGAGACCGTATCCAATACCCTGTTAAATAACTGCAAGTCGCTTTGGATAAAAACGTCAACAAAGTGTAATGAACAGAGCAGTGTAATGACTTGAGCAGAGGCACTAGGCAACACTAGCCTGTCCCCGTGTTCAGGTTCAACCATAGACTGTATGGCTTCAATACAGACTGCAAGTGTGTATAGGTTCTGACAAACAGAGGTCAGACAAGGTAACTCGTTAGCACAGAGCCTATGTTACAACTTTACTGTCACCAAAATTGTAAGGCCTAATTCACACCAACGCTTGGCGGGGTGGCAGCGAGACGACTGAGACGACCCCCACAGCCAAAGCAAGTGTGCTACTTTGCCATTCTTTTGAATGAGACACCGCCGGTCGCTGCTGTCCAAAATTCGCTCGCGTTCTATTTTCCAAATGCACCGCGGAGCTGCCTGACTACCGCCAGTTGGTGTGGAAGACAGATCTGTATTTTGTACAGATGTATTTTCGCCACGGCCGGTAAAAATCACTTCCGTCCCGCAACGCTTCACCGCTCTGGTGTGAATTACGCCTAATAGCTTAGTCTTAATATGTTACCATATTAAAATACCATATACCATGCTCCCAGTAATGTCATAGCAATGTTGTTATAATGTAATTGAGTATCGTCAGCAAATAGTGAATAGGCCCGCCAGCGACCCCATCTGCAGTAAGAGGCTGAAGTGGCCACCCAATCGGCAAGAGTACGTGTGGTTGAAAGTTTGCTGAAAACCAAGCACTTAGCTAAGTCCAATGTCAATGCCTTAATGAAGGCTACCAAAAAACGAATCTCATTGGAAATGTGGCCTCCCATTTCTGACGATACGTTTGGAAAAATACACTTATGCCTCTTTTCCACTAGCGTTTTTCTGGTGGGCCTACAGCTCGACACAACGCCACTCAGCTGCCACTTTTTGCTTTACAATTGAGCTGTGTCGTGCCTATTCGAAAAGCAAAAAGGGCCGGCCAGGTCGCTCTATGTTGAGCAATAGGCCTACCAGAAAACGGCAAGTGGAAAAGTAGGCGAGTACATTTAGGGTTTAACCCCAAAAAAATTGATACAAAAGGTTTTTTTATGGATTCTATTACTATTGGACCTGCTAAATGACGTACTAAAAATCTAGTAAAATCTGACTTTGGGAAATGAGTTTTTTTCAACATGGCTGCCATAGGCTTATTATAAGGGTCAAGAGACACTCCAGGTGAATAGGCCAAAAAATTTAGCTTGCCGATATCACCATGAAACTTAATCCGGTGATTACTCACATATTTGTGAGAAAAAAATGTATTGCAAGTTTTCTGAAATGTTATGTTTTAATATGGTAATTGGACTATATCTAATTAAATATGCATTAAATTTCAAAATGCAAAACCTCAAAATCTGAAAAAGCCAAGCTCAAAATTACTCTTTTATTTTGTTTCTAGTAAGCCAGAAGATATCTTCAGAAGAGATTATGGACATCTCTTTTTGTTTCGTAGTAAATCTAAACATCTTTGTGCAGACACACTAGCATTTTTTTTTTCAAAACATGATTATTTAACATCTCTCTTAGATAAATAATTGAGTTTTATGTGTCTCAAGTTCTTCCAGACATTCTTTGAGTCTGGTGGTATCATTGTTAGCATGTATCAAGGGCAAGGTCAGCTGTCCTCAAATCATAGCCTCTCCACAGAGGTGTCCTAAGGGCTGGTGCTGGGACTCCTATTTGCCATGTACACCACATCACTGGGCCATGTTATCTGTTCTCACAGTTTCTCATACTACTGTTACACCGATGAAGCACAGTTACTTTGTGCCAGATGACTCCACGGTCACACACATTTCCGCTTGCCTCTCTGAACTATCCACAAGTATGAAGGAATGCAACCTTCAGTTGAGCCTCGCCCAAATGCACTGCTGGTGATCCCAGCCAAAGATTTAGGTTGCCATGATATCGAGCTCAATATGGATTCTGCTACTGTTGCCTCAAATAAGGCCACAAGAAATCTAGGTGTCATTGTTGATGACCATCTATCATTCTCTGACCACATAGCCTCAGTTTCCCAGTCATGTCCTCTTTCTCATGCCCTAATTGAATACAAGGCCCTGACCCTTGCCTATGACGCTACAAAAGGCCCTACTCTGGCTTACCTGAAAGCTATGCTAAAGCCCTATGTCCTTTCAGGACATTGTCTGTCTCCAGTACCAACCGTTTCACCTTGCCCTCTACTTACACATGTAGTGGCTCCTGTCTATTCAGTTCAGCTGCTGAAAGACCCAAAATACCTAGTGACACCATGATTCATCACTGATGATGTGCCCTGACAAAACAGCACATGGATATTATCATAGCAGTAGTGTCTTTATCCACCCAAACAGCACTCCAAACAAACAGATCCTGAAAACATGTTAGTTCATGCCAATGTAATTATCATGTAGTAACCTTTATTTTTAAAAACTTTGATCTTGAAAATGACACCTTTCCTGAAGTCAGATTTTCCTAGATTTTTAGTATGTTATTAAGGACACTTAGAGGTAACAAAATCAGTTGAAAAACCTTTTGTATCAATTTTTTTGGGGTTAGGTCTTTTTTTTGTATAGATGTACTCGCCTAAAGAGGCACTTGATGGTCAAACAGAGCTGTAGGAGAGCTCCTACCAGCACCAGCATAGACACAGGGAGCTTACATACTCTACACTACACACATACCGGTACTTCAGGGGGAAATTTCACCTTCCCCTCTCAAACTGTAGTTCCTTATACACATACACTACAAAAGCACAGTCTGTCATGCCTTTCACCCCCCATTTTCTTTGAATATCACTCTTTGTGTGTGCGTGTGTGTGTGTGTGTGTGTGTGTGTGTGTGTGTGTGTGTGTGTGTGTGTGTGTGTGTGTGTGTGTGTGTGTGTGTGTGTGTGTGTGTGTGTGTGTGTGTGTGTGTGTGTGTGTGTGTGTGTGTGTGTGTGTGTGTGTGTGTGTGTGTGTTTGTGTGTGTGTGTGTGTGTGTGTGTTTGGTATGCATGTATGTACCTGCACGTGTGTACATGTGTGCATGCGTGCATGTGTGTGTGAAAGAGAGAGCGAACATCTGTGTGTATGTGTGTGTGCGCATATGTGTACAGTAAAGTACTGCATACCAGTGTTATGCATGTACAGTGTCTGTGTGTGTGTGTGTGTGTGTGTGTGTGTGTGTGTGTGTGTGTGTGTGTGTGTGTGTGTGTGTGTGTGTGTGTGTGTGTGTGTGTGTGTGTGTGTGTGTGTGTGTGTGTGTGTACATCTGTCTGTGTACATCTGCACGTGTACGTGTGTGTCTGTGTGCATATCTGGGTGTGTTCAGGGATGTTTCATGTGAACGCCTCCCTCTTCCCTCTTCTCCTCTCCTCCACTCATCAGTGCCCCGCAGCGAGGAGGCCATAAATTAGCGGGGCATTGGCTGTGCGCGTCTGTCAGGCCCTCTTTTATCTGCCTAATAAAGACCAGCTGGGAGCTGGGGCTGGGGCTGGAGCTGGGAGCTAGGGCTTGGGGTTCGCTTCTTGGCCTCACCCTGACTGCCAGCACCCAACCCAGCACCGCACTGATCTCTCCCCCAGATGATGCTGAGGCTGGGGCTGGGGATGGGGCTGGGGCTGGGACTGGGGCTGGAGCTGGGGATGGGGCAGGAGATGGGGCCGGGGCTGGGGATGGGGCTGGGACTGGGGCTGGAGCTGGGGATGGGCCTGGAGCTGGGGATGGGCCTGGAGCTGGGGCTGGGGATAGGGATGGGGATGGGGCTGGGGATGGGGATGGGGATGAGGATGGGGATGAGGATGGGGATGGAGATGGGGCTGGGAATGGGGCTGGGGATGTGGTCACTCCTTGGGCCTCACCCTGAAGAACTGGCTGGTATGGATGGGTGGATGGTTGGGTGTTGGTATAGCAACAGCAGTATATGCCTGATGAAGATCCAGTGTGATCGAAACGGTGCATTTGAAATAATAAAGTTTATTTTTGGAGCTTATCGGCAGTGTGCAGACCTACCTTTTTCAACTATCTGATTTTTTGTCTGGCACCTGCAACAAGTGTTTTTGGATGTGCGCACCCTACCCAAAACTATAGCAACAGCAGTAGCATAACAGTTGGAAACCGTGCCGCTTACAATACAAGTAGCCCAGTAAGTAGGCACTGATCCAAAACCAACATCCTCCAAAGCTAACATCACAGCTTCTGCTGCAAGTTCCACATTTCAGTGGGATTGTGTTAGCAGAGGGAGAGCCATTACACATGTCTGGGATTAGAAACAGAGGTATTTGTTGGGGCGTATTAAATCCTTTGAATGCAGTAACATACACATGATTGATAATATGAGGGTACAAGCAAAGTATGTGCACACACAAATGTCTATGTTGTCGTCGGTTGACGGTTCCCAGACAATAGAACAAGTATTTTTCGATTCGCAACGCGAACCAACTTTCTGGTTCCTGAATGCTACGACATGAACACACCGACCAGTTCCAGTTTAGGCATTGGCACGGTTCTTTGTCAGCCTGAACGCACCTTAGGAGAAAGTTGTCCACAAACTACTGTAGTCAATGGGAGTACATAAACACCATACAGTATGTATCTCAGTGACTGTAGCTCTAACAGACACTGGGAGTGTGTCAAAAGAACGAATTCATTGAACACGTTCATTTTTTCGTGAACGTTGAACTGAACGCAACACATTTTTTAATAAAGAACTTGAACGTGAATTAGTTCACATTAAGTGTCATGAACGACAGACATCACTGTAAATGAACGTTGAAGCTGAGTGACATCTGTTTTCTGCTTTGAAGCGCAACTACAAAAAGTTCCTCCCTTCTGTTCTCTCGCTGGTGCCGCTTGTATCATCAGTCAGAATTTGTTTTGACATTTGTGTGCGCAATGCATCGTGGGCAACGTAGTGTCCGGCTGAGAATAGTTGAATAACGTAGGCCTAGTTATTGCTGCTTACGCACAACGTTACCTGTGATGAATTGCAGCAGAGAGAGAGGGAGAGAGAGAGAGAGAGGGAGAGCGAGAGACAGACAGATCAAGTGCTGCATTTAAAAAAATGGCTCGTGAAGCGATGGCACGGAGACAGACACCGATTCTCCTTATGAACATTTAAACCACCTGCGCAGCAAAAACAAGTAAGGACATCCACAACGTCCTTTTCGAATTTGAAACGGCACATTGATTTAAAACATCCAACCGGTGTGAATGCATATGCACGCCCTCGAGGGTCATAAGTGAGGAAAGGGGGAGAAGACCCCTGCCAAGCCCAAACGTAAATGACACTACCAGCAGCCTTCAAGAGGTAGGTGGTGGTCTCACAGGAGCAGGTAGGCCTTCTGTAGATAAACTGATTATCGACTACATTGTGGAACATGTACAACCTCTAAACAAAAAAAAATCACTGTATCACACAGTGTGTTATAGGCTAAGTGATACACAAGATACAGTTTCCTTAAACTATATAGGCCTATATATTTTTGTGCATTTGACTTTTGCCTTCATTCAAGAGTTTTGCTCATGTAAATGAATTCATACACACACTATATAATATCATATATATATAACAATATACATATTTCATATTATATATATATATATTGGAAATGCTGCTAGATTTCATTGCACTAGGCTATAGAACTGGTCTACCTTGTCTGTACTGTTTGCTGCAAGTTTCATCACCTGGTAAGAAACCTACAATTGCAGTGTCATGAGCAAATGTTTAGTCAGTTTCAAAGAATGTTTAGTGATTTCTAGCTCGAGGTGTGAAAAAAAGTATTTATTTGAATATCTCACGAAAAAAGTAAAAATGAACTGAACTTTGAACTGGTTCAGAATTAAAATTGTGAACTTTGAACGTGAACTGTTCGCTTTGAACATGTATGAACTGAACTTGAATTAGTTCAGAAAAGCTGTGAATTGGTCTCTACAAGTCTCTTATGGTGTATAGTTGAGACCTTGGTAATCCTGCACCCATTTAAGTGCGGCAAAAGGGAAGTTGCGTGGCCGTAAACTTGTAAGTGGGGCCACTCACCCAGGTCATTGGGAGAATGACCGCTTAGTGACCTCTGCCGGGTATACACAAGGTCCCTATATGCAACTTTGTAAGTGTTAGCACATATGCAAGGAAAGGAAGGGACGTGAATTGCAAGACAGCCAAAACTTTGCACAAGGCTTAAAAGTCTCTTGTGCAGAGCTGAAACTTGGGAATGTTGCGCCCTAAGTGTTTTAAAGGGAAGTTGTGTGCAGGGCCGCTGACAGCTTTAGTCGGGCCCAGGACAAAGTAATCTGAAAGCCCCCTACTTCAATACATACGATGTAAAGGGGACCTGATTCTGCCCCTTCCTCAATCCCGGGACCCGAGACAACTGACCCCTTTGTCCCCCACCTGTCAGCCTCCCTGATTGCGTGGCCGTTAACTTGTAAGTGAGGAGCACTCACCCAGATTTAGTCCAAGAAGATAAGTTCTGAGGTACTCAAGGTTTTGATTTTTTTGTCCTTTTTATTTGGCTACAATAAACAAGGTACAAAAAAATCGCAATCTTGAGTGCCTCAAAACTTCTTGGACTAAACTTGAGAGCCCCTACACTGATGAGCACCAAGGAAAAAGGTGAAGACACAGAAACACTCCAATTATCTGCTTGTGTTTGATACTCACCCAGGTTGTTGGGAGGCTGGCCGCTGGGCGACCTGTCCAGCGACCTCTGCTTCTTGTCGCGTTCCCTGCGGTGGTGGCAGCGGTGGTGGTGGTGGTGGTGATGGGGCCTCTCCTGGGCCTGGGCCTGGATGGGGGCCGGTCGCTCCAGGGTGTAGTCGCGTAGGTTCACCTCCTGGGAGCGCTGTGGAGCGACGGTGGACGCAGAACGCTTCATGGGGCTGGAGTCAGGAATCGGCTGAAGAAGAAGAAAAATTAATGAGGAAGAGTCAGGCACTTTGTTGCAATGGGCCTTTTCCCATATGATGTCAGACACCTTTGAACAATGAACATGCCAATGTATTTATGGAAATTCAAAATGGTGGACATGGAGAAGATCCACCTTTTCATGCATGAAAAGTGCAATTTTCCCATTCATTATGAATAACTAGAATCTAAAGATTTTTTTCGTTGTTGGTGTTTTTCGACTTTATTTGACAGGACAGTGTGAGAGGTGGACAGGAAGCCAATTGGGAGAGAGACGGGGAGAGGTCGCCAAAGGACCCGGGCCGGGAATCGAACCTGGGTCAGCCGCACGGCAGGCGTGTGCCCCACCGGCTGGCCACGGCAGGGCCGAATAACTAGAATTTTATGGTGGTGGTAAGTATTTGTGAAAATGGTTACATTTGTGAATGGGCAGCATGATTTCTAGAAAGAAAGGGCTAAAAGTACTATACAGTGCACCTTTAAGTAAAGATGTAGAACATGTAACATTATGCACTTACACCGTACCTTGGGTTAGGCCAGTGTTTCTCAAAGTGGGGCGTAAGCCCCCCTGGGGGGGCGCGAAGGCATCTCAGGGGGGGCGTGTGACATCTAATTTTGGGTTTTTCCCCCTAAGGAAATGATTTCCTGTCTCGCCAATAAGTCAATAAGTTTAAAGCCCTCACCAACATTATATGATTAATTGTCATGAATTTGTACTCGACTGCAGTCCCTCTTTGTTTAATATCACCAGTCACCTTTCCTTTGATTCTGCGCACCGATCGCAAAATCAGTCTGCGCGAGTAGGCTACCACTGTTGCTTGGGGGGGCTCGGAAGTATTCAGACTCTCTGAAGGGGGAAATGATGGAAAAAGTTTGAGAACCACTGGGTTAGGTACTGTATATGCAGCATAAGCAGAGAGAGTAGAGAGAGAGAGGTTCCATTGGCCCATTGTTTCCTGGTTCTATTATGGCCCCCCTTAGGCAGACCTAGGCAGATCTAAGGACTGTTCTATTCATTGTAGGAGCATTATGACACGGCCCTTTAGGCAGACCGGAACCTGGTCGCGTTAGGTGCCCATAGAAACCTATTATGTTGGCATATCTCTATACATAAAGAATAAGAAGATAATACCGTTATATATGTTCATACTGTACATGTAGCTCCTACCTACCTGCACACTTGATAAAATGAAGTGTTACCATGACCTGAAAAGGGACTTGGCGTCTGGCCCACAGACACATAGATTCCATGGGCACCTTAGCCAACTGAACCACGGCATCACCTGAGGTCAGACATTTAATCCTTGGCACATAGATACAAATTAAAAGTACAGCGCCCATGGTCCAGCATTTAAGTGGATGTTTGGCATTCAAGGTGTCTACTACAACCTCCCTCTATTTTTAGTGCACGCACAGCAACCGGCAGCAATAATATATGATGCTGCAGCAGCTCCAGTCCAAACCATTTATTTTGCCCCTCTCGTGTACCGGATGGGGAGCCTAATGTCAAGTCCGCCTGTCTGTCTGACCCACTCTGTTTCTCCTGATGGCTGTTAAAGGTGTCAGACAGGCCGGCGGGGTAAAGGTTAAGGCATCCAGCCAATGTTGGCTGAC
>NC_085859.1:29150007-29162507 GCF_034702125.1 Engraulis encrasicolus | reverse complement strand
AAAAGCATGCATGACTTATGTGATCTTGCTCTACTGTATGCTGACAATGTTTGATCCGGTTTGCAAAATTATTTTTTGTCCAGTGATGATGTCGTTATAGCAACATAGAGTAGAAAAGAACGGGGAAAAAATGAAACCATCTTGTGTGCTTCCTTGATAAGGGCAATGGCAAAGGCAGAACAGTATAAACCAATGACGGGCAAAGCAGTGGTGTAGTCTACGTAGAACGCGGGTATACGGAGTATACCCACTTCTAAATGTCAGGGATTTCAGTATACCCACTTAAAATTGATTGATCTATTATTTTGAATGGCACAAATATATACAGTATACCCACTTCAAAAATGCTCCAATATACAGCATACCCACCATAAAAGAGTAGACTACACCACTGGGCCAAAGCTACAATCCAGTGCCACATATTTCAAACTAGAAGCACTCAGAGAGTGCGCACCTCCACCAAGGCTATGGGGTCACTGATGCCATAACATCCTATGCCTATACATATAATATTAGACTATTCAAGTCTTTCTGCCTTGTTTTTGTGGAGTTAAAAACTGGAATGTCAAAATTCGCCCTATCCCACAAAGGTGAAGAATCTTTTTTTAAAAATCCTGGGTCCGGATCACCACCAAAATGTTATCACTTGTTCCTTTTTTCATATCCAACTACCGTACTCCACAACATTTCATAAAAATCTCTTCTTAACTTTTTATCCTGCTGACAGACAGAGAGACAAACAAACAAACAGAGAATCAAACCAACGCGACCGAAAACATAACCTCCTTGGCCGAGGTAATGACCTGGTTTTATCTGTCCCGACAGGTAAACAAAACAGGTCGTTTGGAAGATGTGGTATTTATTGGATTGAAAACAAATTACTCCAGGTTGCCCATTACTGCTGATAAGCAAGGTGACACCCTGGTTGAATAACCACCTGTTTAAGTACGACAGGTAAAGCCAGGTCATTTGGAGTATGCGACATATGGTATATTATGGTTTGGATATGGTTTATAACTTCTGAATCCCAGTTTATAACTTCTAAATCTCGGGTATAGACTATGTATGTGGACTATGGCCTACATACAGTAGCTGGAGACTATGGGCCAGTTGTGTGCCTGTACCTGCATCTCTGCACTGAGTTTGGGCATGGATGCTGCCCTGCCCTGGCTCTCCAGACACGAGGCTCCAGGGTTGCTGCTGTGCTCCATCTTTCTCATCTCAACAGACTCCTAGACAGGGCCACGCACACACACACATGGCCACACACACGCACATGCGCACACACGCACACACAAGCGCGCACACATGCACGCACGCATGCAAGCACACACACACACACAGACACACACTCACGCACGCACACACGCATGCACGCACAGACACACACACATACACACACACACCAAATAGATTACCATTTTAAAGAGGTTATTCATCCTGTTTTCTCACTTCTCCACCAGGTAGAGCACAAGGCTGATAACTGTGACTACTCAATTCTCAAGCGCATTTCACCGTTATAATATGCATTTTAACTTGTCAAATATGCGTTACCTACAGGTAGAAGTACAAAACTAAAACACTTACAATACCACACCATTACATTTCATGTTGGGGATCATAGTCATTCCATGACCTTTAATAGGGCAGTGAAAAACACAATCGCTCCCTCCCCCCCTTTGTGTGTCTAGTAGTACATGCGGCAAAATGTGCCAATAAATCTGCCTTTGACTGTAGTACCTGGGCAGTGTCTGGATCAGCGTCATCCCCTGACGGTCCTCTGAGGAGGGGCCGTTTGCTGGGCCTCTGCAACTCCCGAGGCTTCTCTGACGCCCAGGAGGACGATCCCCTGATGCTACTGTCATGGCAATGCCTATACAGACACAGGCACGGGCACAGGCACAGGCACAGACACAGGCAGGACACCACTGTAACCACTAGGCAGCGATGCCACACAGGGTACGTCCATTGTTATTTGGAGGTGGTGATTTTTGAAATGTTTAATACCGGTAAAATCACACATCAAATTATATAAAACACATACGTAAAGCCACTATGACATTGGATGTATTTTTTTTCATCTCTTCTGTATTGTATTATTATTATTTTAAGAACGCATCAGGGCAAATGGAAGTTGAATGAGTTCTCTGAAAAACCTTCAATAAAACCTTAGGGTTCTTTCAACCAACCAATTTATAAAAAATGGGTTCCTCAGACAACATTTAGGTTCTTCAGAGAGCTTTAAGCGGTTCCTCCACATAGACAAACTGAAGATTCTTTAAGGAACTTTCTAATATCTAGTGGGCTCGCTCGCATGAGGCATTTCATTCAGAATGAACTCAATTAATAACATTTATTCTGCTTTGAAAACATCATAAACACTTAATTCTGGAATTAAATGAAAGTGCAATGTAAACTTGACAGAACTATTCACAGTAATTCTTAATTACTAATTCGGTATGAAAACATTATGTAAAGGTGGCAAATGTGTGAAGTGGGCCGTGTGAAGAGGCTTACTGCGTGCGGCCATTGTTAAAGGTGGTGGAATTGGGCCGGGTCTGGGCCTGAGGCTCCGAGGGACAGTCCATGCTGTTCACGTCCATGTCCGGCATATTAGTGAGCGGCAGTATCGGCTGGACGAGGGCGTCCATCTTCTTCGGTGGGATATGCTGAGGTGGAGGAGGAGATAAGCGGTCGTTTTTGGGGTCAGTGGTGGAAAAACTAGACAGAGACGTGACCACTGTCATGTGTTCTGTATCTCCAGCTTTTTTCTTTTTCTGTCACGAAACTTTTGGTCAAAATGAATACCAGTGGAAAATTACCCTGCTCGCTCATAAATACATTACTCTTATAAAAAAACTGTATGTGTAAGGGCCCTGTAGCTTTCTGACAGTATCCCCATCTGTCTGTATGAGGTGTGGTTGGGCAGGTGGGTGTGTGGATGGCCTACCTGACTGCCTGTGGTGGAGGGGGCGTTCTGGGCTGCCGCGGCCTGCTCCTTCTGCCTCTGAGCCAGGTTCTGCTTGTAGTAGTCGAAGATCATCAAGGCGGCGTACACCTTCCCCACCGTCAACTCATTGGCTGAGGATTTCAAGCATTGAAGGGACACAAACATCACATTAGATTAGATTAGATTAGATTGGGTTCAACCTTGTCACATGTATGAGAGACAAATTTAGATACAAAAAGATAAGAAAACATGAGAAGCATTTTAGCATGAGAGATAAAAAGAAAAAAAATAGTACTGATTCAAAGACTGACAATTGTATGTTGCTACACGTACAGTAAATCCTATACTCAACAGTAAACAATGTATTGCTGTGAAAAAAGTGTGTGAGGGAAAGTGTTAGATGGGACTTGAACCACAAGGGGGCATCAGCACACACACAGTCAAACTGATCGCACACAGACAAACCTGATGTAATAATAAAAAACACAAATGGTGTTGAGAACAAAAAGACAAGGTACAACAGATATTACACAAACACAAAACAGCTACAGATACAGTATATTTACTCAGCAGACAGAACAAATATCCTCCTACAGACAGACAGCCACAAAGGCTTCCCACTTTCATAATAATGCTGAGAGAGAGGCATTGAGATGAGATCCATCCGTACGTTTGTGTGGAGTCACCAGCAGGTCCATGGTTTTCTGGGACAGGTTAGGCCACACCGTTGCCAGCTCCTTTTTCAGCTCGGCATCGCTCAGTCGCTGGGCTACCATCCCTGGAAACAAACCACAAGAGATGAGTGTAGCGTAGCGTAGCGCAGTGTGTGTGTGTGTGTGTGTGTGTGTGTGTGTGTGTGTGTGTGTGTGTGTGTGTGTGTGTGTGTGTGTGTGTGTGTGTGTGTGTGTGTGTGTGTGTGTGTAGTGTGTAGTGTGTGTGTGTGTGTGTGTGTGTGTGTGTGTGTGTGTGTGTGTGCTGAATCATCAGTAAAGAGACGGCCTCCCTCGGCCTCAAATCTGTCATAGCCTTTTCCCTCCAGCTCCCCTTGCTGACTGTAGAGTACTACAGAGTATTGAGTCAGAGTTTATTTTCCCCCAAAACACAAAAAAATAAACTTTTTGCTGCCAGATTTACGGTATTTACAAGGCAGCGTAGACGAAGCGTGGTTTTAACGTTTATGCCACAGAGAGACATAGAGCAGCGGAGCCTGAGAGACACATATGGTGCCATCAGACACTCAGCAGCCAGAACGGCATCTCACACACCACACATCACATCACATGACAAACACACACACACACGCACGCACGCACGCACGCACGCATGCACACGAACACGCACTTAGAGACACGTACACAGGCGCACGCGCGCACACACACAAACACATACAGACAAGCAAACAGACGCACGCAAAAACTTACACACACTCACACACACAGACACACACACACAAACGCATGTGCACGCACACATATGTACACACACACACACACACGACACCAACACAAGACACACTAATGAGTGCAAGTGGGATTAGGGAGGGGAAGCCTATTAAACAAACACACAGCGCTGCACTCCAATCACAGGGAAAGCAAAGGAAAACGGATAAAAGTGCTAACCGTATTAAAATCCCACTAATGTGCCACAGTTTTTTTGTCCGTTGTGACATTACTGATCATTTGCGGCTTCATTCCCAATTTGCCCAAAGCAAAGACCGTCAGTCTCAGATGTGTAGTAGCAGCAGACGTACAGCATGGTAGCAACAAACAGTTCTTCAAAAGGCAAAAACTGCAAACCTCACCATTCAGAGCAGCATTTTATTGTGTGTTTGTGTGTCATCACTACTCTCAGCCATCAGATCTACTGTATTCTGTCCAGCACAGCAAACACACACCCCACCTTCATATACATTTATACATAAAAATACAGTGTTAATTCATTCAACACAGAGTACTGTGGGACCAAATGAACTCTAGACAGATGTTAACTCTCAAAGTGTCGAACTAACACTGCATTGTTTTACTGTGTAATACACAACAAAGCGAAAAAGAAATGTCTGACTTGTCAGGCTTAGCCGAGCAAAGAGTAGTGGCCTGCCGTCAAGACGTTTCCCTCCCTCTCTGCTCCAGTTGCATCACCTCTGCCTAATAAGCGCACTAGACTGCGAGGGGAACAGATTATTCCTGGGACGCGTGAATTATTAATGACCCCAGAGCCCTCTCCCAAAGTAACACGTACGGCCTCGTTTTTTGTCACTTTAGCTAGATATATCAGTGTCTAGCTTCTGTCAGCTCCGCAAACCACCAAGCGGGAAAGCAGAGCAGTGAGAGTATGTCCAACACAATGGCAGCACCGCTCCATCAAAGAGAGAAGCAGACTGTAATAGTGACGTGAGTTTTTCAGACACATAACAGTATACGTACGCAGCAACGGACTACGGTGTATCTACTGACAAATACTGACACGCACATTTTACATCTCATCCAATGTCTCCAAACGAGGCGTGTGGAATGTACTGCATTTGGAATGTATTTCTTACACTGCAGTTCAACAGTAGGTCTAACCCCTGGGGCCCTGAGTCAAAGTAAGGTGAAGAGACCTTAGAGATGAAGCCCTTGAGAACATTTCCCGTACTTTCCTTCTGAATAGGAAACGTTTCCATGTTCAACATCATTATCACTGCAATACCATTGTTATCATTGCAATATTGTGATCATTACCAGATTGACATACCGTACATAGTTTCTTGGGTATTATCAGAAACAGAGCACAAAGATGAGGCAATGTTCCTGGGGATGGTGTGTGTTGATGGATGGACAAAGCGGGGGGCCACAACAGGGTGTCAAGGGGCTAGGATGAATTGAACCCTCCTATTCCTTCCTCCTTCTCCAGGTGTCTCGTGTACCAAGTAGCATAGTGTACCCACAATGGGAGCCACATTTTTTCAGTATATATATATTTTTTAAAAAACATCCATCTAAAAATAGTTTTGGGTGTAGGACCAGCAAAGTCACACGAAAAATGAAAACAAAGTCTACACACCAAGGCACACAGACATGTCTGATGAATGGCATGCTGCCCGAAACGTTATATTAAAAGAATAGAAATGGGAACTTGGTGTGTGGACTTTATCTTCATTTTTCGAGTCACATCTTTTTCCCCATTCCATGTGAATACCAGGATACTTCCATGACACATCCAAGGACCTTCCCAGGAACTGGACCTTCCCTGGAACAAACATGGTGCAGTCAAGAAAGCAAACCTAAGCCGAGGTAGTCACCGAGTAGTTGAAGAAGTTTCACCATGAATTCAACCCCCTTTCCAGCCCTCTGATTGGAGCCCAAGACCTGGTACCCTCACTGAGCAATGGAATCCATGCTGTCTTTCAGTTGGGAACGATTGCGCATAACAGCATGGGATTCCCCGAGCTACAGTACCTTTCCCCCGCAGCAGGGGTGGAAGCCTTACCTGAGGCCAGCTTGATCTCCAACGCGGTGCGAATGAGAGCCATGAGGGTGGAGGTAAAGTGGACCGTGTTGTCATCGGCGATGGGCATGTTCATCTTCACCAGACGCTACGGGAGTCACGGAGCGGGAGAGGGGAGGTGAGGGGAGGTGAGGTGAGGGGAGCAAGACAGGTTAGCCAGACTGGCACCCTCTAGAGCACAGGCCTGCATGATGGCCGCACGTAACAATACAGTACACTACGCATCACATCTCTTTGAGGAGGAAACAGTCTGTGCGCTGCCTAAAGCTCCCTCATGTCAGAACAATTTTTTCAAATCCACTTGATGAACTTATTTCATGGTATTCATTCACAATCTGGGGGGAAGTGATATATCACATTATTATCATTGTACACATTCAATATTGTTATTTATTTGATTATATTTGATAGTCTGATAAAAATGTTTGCTAATTGCTGTGTGTCATAGTGCGTACTGTAGTGAACAACAAATAGTCAAATGAACAGTTCTGATGTTACAACTCAGTAGCAGTAGCTTTATGTGGCACACAAAATGCTTCCTCCAAAAATGATGGGAAATAAAGGAAGAGAAGTCAAAACATTCAACATTCACAGCTAACAGGCTACCGTCTGCAGCCAAGGGTGTGTTGGTGTGATAGACACTGATTGACAGAAAAGTGAGGAAAGAAGCATGTACACATGAAGGTGCTTCACAAGAGTTTGGGAGCTCGACTCTGCACACTACGCTTTGTCACAAATACAAATTGGCTAAAGGCTAGTTTCATTTCGGATTCAATTTTCAATTTGCTTCACTATTGAAAACTGGTACTACTGACAGTGTGTGTGTGTGTGTGTGTGTGTGTGTGTGTGTGTGTGTGTGTGTGTGTGTGTGTGTGTGTGTGTGTGTGTGTGTGTGTGTGTGTGTGTGTGTGTGTGTGTGTGTGTGAATACGTGCGAGCATGCGTGCATGCATATGTGTCTGCTTGTGTGTATGTATGTATGTGCAAAATCTTGCACATTATGATGGCACTAGTTTCCTAGAAAGAGTTGAGCTCCCGCAAACAGACAAGAGCATACGTCCACTAGCAGTAGCAGTGCAAGAGTAAAAAACAGACCATCAGAATGAAACAGGAGGGAAAAATAACTTAAGTACATTCACACACTTGTGCAAAGAGAGGAAGAAGAAGACTAAGATATACAGAGACTAGAAAATAGAGGAAGAAATGGCAGAAAATAGATATGTCATAGAGGGGCATGTAGAGAGAGAGAGGGAAGAGAGAGATTCAGAAAAAGAGAAATGGAAAGATTAAAGCCTCGTAAGATAAATACAAAAAAGACAAACTGCCGTCTGCCACCGTCATGGCATAAAAGAAAATACACACTGCTCCACAAAGAACCAAGTACCGTATCGTAGTGACGGTACTCGGGAGAAGATTGAGCAAGATGGGCCAAGAAAAGAGTCTGTACATACACAATGATACTGTACATACATATGTACCAGGATTTGAAAAAAAGGCAAAAAGCGTCAAGATGAAAAAAACATGATGTAGTATGGAGCAGTATCTACACACGAGTCTTCCTCTCAAAAAAATAGAGTTCTGAATATTTTTTTTGAAAAAAGATCAGTCATTCCCCCATGTAACTATAAATCATTTGAGTAGACATGTTAAGTTATGTGTGGATATTGCAAAAAAAGGGACATGAGCAAGCATTCTCAACCAACCTAAGTAAAATTAGTAGGGTGTGCAATGTGCATGCTACCTTTTAGCATTGCATCATACATGGTGCAAAAACCCCTACACAATGCAGGGTGAGGGACACAACTTCAAACATGGAGATGATGTTAAAAACAACACAGAAAAAAATGAATTTGGATTCTAGTACACCTCTCCCATTCACTGTAAATCTACTGGCCCGGTTATTTGTTAAAGCCCCTCACACACAAAAGCCATCAGTGTTCAAGGTACACTTTTCTGCTGTCTGGCTATCGTTCGCATCAAAACTAGTCGGCCTCTTCACACTAACTTGCTGCCAACTTGACGGGTTACAGTAAGTTGCAAGGGTAGCATGGTGCCCCAGGAGAACAGGAAGAAAGGGAGGGACAGGAAGAAGGAAGGAAGGAAGGAAGGAAGCAAGTAGGAAGTAGCTTCACCAACGAAACAAAAGGCTCTGGAGCGCTAGCAAAAAATGCACAAATGACCAACCAAACCAAGAAGGGACGGGGGCCAGACAGAGATTGGCCAAGGAGTTAAGCCAATGGGAGGAGGGATACGGTGAGCAGCAGGGTTTTGGGTTTTGGCGATTGGACAGGAGGGTGGTGCTACCTTGTAGGCGATTCTCGGCGGGCATTTCTTCCCCAAACCTAAGGGTGGGGACATGTGCAGCAGCATCTGATACATATCACGGTACTTCATACGGCCGCTTCACACCAGGGAACAGAGAGGAACCAAAAACCCAAAACAGGAGAAGGAGGAGGAGGAGGAGGAGAAGGAGGGAGGATAGGGGTAAGTTAGAGACACAGAGGGAGAAGAAATGACAAGAAAGGAAAACAAAGAAAAAAATAAAGACAAACAACAAAAAAACAGAAATCTTTTGTTATTGAGATTTCCAAGAGTCATGGATGTGGATGCCATCCGCAAACCCCCAGATCCTGGACCAGGAGCAGAGATGGATCCAGAGAGGAGAGGGTAGTGGGGGGATTCCACCAGGACAAGAGAACCAGAGAGACCTATGGTCCTAGCAGAGGAAGGTCTGGGGGTCTGGGGAGTAGGGGGTTGGAGAGAGGAGAGGGAGGCTGGAGGAGAGAGGCCTTGATGGTAATGGCGAGACTGGTGAGAGAGGTGAATGGTGGTGGAGGATCTCGTCAGATATTGTGAAGGATGGTGAGAAGAAGAACAATGGCTGCATTGTACTAGAGATGTCTGCTTTGGGCATGCAGAGAGACATCGAGGGGATTCTGAACATGGTCCATGGAAACAGAGGCTTCAAGGTCGGGCCTTCTGAACCAATCACACTCCCAGGGTTAGCCTCTCACCATCCAAAATCTGTCACACCTCGTAACTCAATAGTAGGGCTTGAAAATCTAAATAAAGGAATTGCAATTGTAATTTCTTTATTTTTTTTTAAATATGATGACAAGATAATGCTTTACAATTTTAGGAAATGTTAATGCTGGCAAAGGCAAAAGGCAAAAGGCTTTAACTTTAAGCTCGGTAAATGCAAGTGAACTGGGTGCTTCATCAGGCTGCTGGGGGGGCGCGTGGAATGTGATTGTTGGTCAGATGGTGACTTTGAAAAAAACCTTTGTTTCCCGTCCCGCAATCCGTTAAAAAACCAAAGCCAGTCAGTCTGGTAGGGCAAGTGCTTTGTGTGTAGGCGAGTTTCAAAATAAGTGCACAGCCATTCATTCACCGGTTCACCGGGGTCTCACTGTCAGCACAGGTGCTGTGGCAGCGGTAACCCAGAGGAAGTGGCAACAAACGTAAAACGTTCACTGGGGTTTGCAAACCTTGTAGGCTACCCTATTAGGGCAGTTCTTCCCTAAGCCAAGGGGAGGAGAGATAATGCGCAACAAATTGTACATATCCTTATAGGAAATGCGTCCGCTGTGGGGGAGAACAAACAAGGGAGATATAACAACACAAAGCTTAAAGGACAGGGCTAGCAGAACAGTAAATAGAGCAAGAGGGCCGACTTCGGTAACACTTACAAGACCTCCTTTTTTATGTGTTTAAGGCACATCAATGTGTTAAGGCTGTTATAAGCTTGTTGTTACCAGGATGGAAATAATGAAGTTGTCACATATTACTTTAAAGATATGGTCCCAATCAATGAAGTCTTGCATCAACTCTTTGAGTGTTCAATTAACATCTAAAGCAACATGATTTCACAGAGTTCTGTGAAATAAACACAGACTATTGTGACACAAAATTTGTGGCAGTTTAACAGATTTTGCCGAAATTCTGTATATTCTGTATATTTCCACTGCTCCATGTTTCCCCATAATAACTTGTTTTCTCTCAGGATTTTTCTAATTTCATTTACAAGATTTTTTTTCTCAAAAAACATTGCTGTCAAGGTAGGGTTAGGGATTGTTTTTGTGTGGTCTGAGCTTATACTGCTAACATTATTTTGTTTAGTACAAGAATTTGATAGCGTATCAACCAAGTGGAAAAGGTATTTCTTAAAAATATGTTTTTAATAACAGGTTAGGGTTAGGGATTGTTTTGGCCTAAATTGCTATATCAATCTTTTGTTTAGTAACAGAATTTGATATCGACCGATTAGAAAAGGTAGGCTATTTCACCACCAGTTTGTCAATTTTCCAACGATGCACTTAACATATTGCTGTAGGAACATAGAGAAAGCATCTCCGCGTGGTCATCACAGAGAACATTTCTGTTAAGCCAACACAGAATTTTTGCAAAATCTTTTCTTGAACAGATTTTTGAACAGATTTTTTTTATTGGTTTTAAAAATATATTGCTTGTAACAAGTAAAACAATCTGACCAAGACAAAATACTTGCCCCACTGGCAAATGTCATAAAACAAGTCTAAATAGTTTAAAAGTTCTAGTTTAAAAGTACAAGCTACATGATTTCACTTCAAATAAGATTGACATTTACTTGAAACACCAGCTAGCCAAGAAAATCAGCTTGCCAAGATTAAATGTTTTCTAATTTACAGATTTTTTGTGCCAACTTTCTGTGCTGATTTCACAGAAATCTGTGAGATCAGGCTGCCTAGAGGGTTTCCAGTAACACTGGTTTAGAGCACTCAACACTCATGTTGAATTTAACTTTAAAATCGAATGGGACCAGTCAGAATAATGTTGATTAAGAATTGCATTTTTTTACTCTGCACTGTACCCGATGTGTCTCTACCCTGAGGGATCAGACTATGCTACAGTACAGTACACCTCTCACTCACAATATCAGCATTTCTTTTCATTTCGTCTTGAGAAAAAGAGAACAAATTTAAATCTCTAAGCCTAGAGCTACATAATCATGCAGGAAGAGAGGCCCTGGCTTCCATTTCAAAAATGAGGTGAATTTGCCAATTTATCACAGTGCAAAAAGTACAGTATGAGCAGTGCAATCCATCTCTTCGCGGGGGGCCGCCACGGGCGCCCAAAAGCAGACATACCAGGCTGCCGGGTCGTACTCTGCCCAAACCCGGATGAACTCATCGAGGTGGTGGGGGCCCAGGATGGACGAGTCTCGGGTCAGGTACTCAAAGTTATCCATGATGACGGCCACAAACAAATTCAGCATCTACAATAAACAATCATAAGGTTTTGTAGATTATGGAGTGCTCTTAAACCGATGATCTGTTGGCTTCTTAGGTTTGAGTAGTCTTTAGTCCAAGGTATCGTAAATGATGAAATGAGATAAAAATCTCTGACTAAGGCACTTCAATTAAACTGTCTTTATTATGGTTGACAAGTCCTAAATGGACATATTAAAAAGAAAGCCCATGCGTAGAGGCATAAGGCCTCATGAAGGTGCTACGTGATGCTACGTAATGCTACGTGTGGGTTCATGCATTGGGAGCCCTGGTAACCCTGGCAACGCTACGCAAACTGACCAGGAAGGAGCAGAGGAAGATGAATGAGACGAAGTAGAAGTAGGCAAAGTCACTGCCGCATTCCTTGCCCTGCGTGCCCGATCTCTCGTCACACGTGCGCTGGCTCAGACACGACAGCATGATTTCATGCCACGCCTCACCAGTGGCACTCCTGGAAAGAGGAAAAGGAGGAAAGGAGAGAGAGAGGGAGGAGGAGTAATGATAAAGTGATAGAGTGAGAGCGGAAAAGACAATATTATGGTTAATTGTGATCAGACAACATCAACATGATCTCATGCCACGCCTCACCAGTGGCACTCCTGGAAAAAGGAAAGGAAAAAAAGAGGGAGGGAGGAAGAGGAGAAGAGATGAAGTGATAGAGTGAGAGCGAAAAAGGACAATAGTACGGTTAATTGTCTTAAAGGCCTTACATGCAGCACTCCTGGAAGGAAAGGAGAAACGAAAGAAAGGAAGACAGAGAACAACCAGAGTATGAAAAGTATAATATTAGGTATTTAC
>NC_085859.1:29137507-29140007 GCF_034702125.1 Engraulis encrasicolus | reverse complement strand
TTTTCCTGACAGCCTTTTGCAGACCCAGACACACACACACACACATGCACAACCTCCTACCAACAGTACAGTATACCTACCTTCCTAGCAGGACAGGGAATACTTCACTTTGCAAAAACCTAATTAGCTGCTGCCAAAGTGCAATATATTATGTTATATAAAATGTACACCTGCACACCTTTCTACCGTATTCTTTCAACAGTATGCGTTGCCTACTTCTCTACCAGGAGAAGGAATAAATCACATAGCAAAACTTTACCAGCTAATGCCATATTTAAAATATATATATGTAAAAATATATTAGTCAGTGAATAGCTTAGTATGTTTGTACCCAAAAAGTGTTCACTTGCTATTTTATTTTAGAAAAGAAAACTAACCAACCACTTTGACCCATGGATGAGCTTGTTTGGCTAGTAAAATTAACATCTACTAACGGTTTATGAAAAAAGTGAATTTAGAGCCCTGGCTGTACCTAATGTATGACAAGGTGAGTAAAAGAAAGAGTAATCCTATCCACCCTGCATACCATCCTAACCCTACCCATGAGCCATGTGTCCCTCAGACACAGAGACAATAGGACAACGCTGCGATGAAGAAACTGACATTAGGACCAGGGTTGTCACGGGTGGATGACGTGTCAATCCATTGATACTTACGTTGATCTCAGTGACTAGGATGTCAGTGATGCTCCCCAGTACAGTGACAAAGTCGAAGACGTTCCACGCATCTTTCAAGTAGTTCTGCAACACAGCATTTGTAGACAGTGTGTCAATCACCCAGGTGACAATATATGTGAGGAAAAAACATGTGTTTATTTTGTTAATTTAATGAGCGTTATGAGCTGTTAACTGTTTTTCACTGCATGTTATACTTTTTATATTACATTTTCCATGCATGTGACAAATAAAAAAATGTGTAGTCCTCTTTGATTGGGAAGACTGCTTATCGGTTTAGGAGTGATATTGGTGGGGAAAAGAATAAACTCACCAGTGGGCCAAAGGCAATGATCTTGAGGATACACTCCATTGAGAAGAGGGCAGTGAAGACAATGTTCAAGTACTTGAGCATGGCCTCGTAGAAATCCGGGGCACCGTGAAACTGTAGAATTGTCAAAGGAATTGTGAATTGATATTGTGAATTGGAATTGTAAGTGGAATCGTGAATTGGAATTGTAAATTGGAATCGGAAGCGGAATTGTGGAATTGTTACAGGTTATTGAACAGGCTTACTGCGGTCATTGATTAAATTCCATGAAAAAAAATGAGGCAGTTTCATAAGCCTTTTCATAAATTGTGTTATCGGTTGTAATCATTGACAAAATTACACAAAACGTACTCCATAAACGAGAGACAATTTCACAAACTTTTGTCATGAACCACATCATTATCTCAGAAGTGATTCAAAGAACTGATAAAGTAAAAGAAAGAAGAAACTAATAATGGCAGACTAAATAGAAACGTTCCCTGACAAAGGTTCACTTTGACATATTATTAATTGTGAATTAAAATCTTTCAAGGCACTTTACAACAGTAATGTTGTACTTGCACTATGCTGTTGTGTCACAGGCATTATGCTATGCACTGTAAAGTTCCGTGTACACCAAAAGCAAACTGCGCGACCAGAGCGACGGAAGTCATTAATCCTCTATGGAGGGAAGGTGAATAAAGCTACCTGAGCAAATTCACCACGAGCGAAGATTCTTGAGCAACCAGAGCGAATTTTGACAATTAAACTCAAGCTAATTTTAAGAAAATTCGCTATGACGTGGTTCGGCGAAAACCAATTGGAACGTTCATATCGACGAATGTCCCAGCCTGTCAAGACAGAGCCGCTATGTGATTAGCTGAATCTCTAGAAATCAAACATGTCAATGTCGCGTCCAGAACGAATAAAGCGAATTCATGGTGAAACTTCTTCAACCACCCCAGCTACCTGGGTCGGGTAGGTAGCGCCTGGTATACACGGGCCATCTACGCCATGTAAGTCCATGATATTTAAATTATTAGGCCAACATACTTTTATAAAGGCCAAATACTGTACCTTGTTATGGGCTTGCACATATGGTACCCAGTGGCACCTTCACATAAAGCTGTACTAAAAAATGATTAAAGAGTCAAATAGGTTGGTGTAAACACCCACCTTCATCATAAGGACGACAGTGTTGAGTGCGATCATGATCATGATGGAGTACTCGAAGGGGGGCGAGACCACAAATTTCCACATCTTGTACTGAAAGGATTGTGGGTCCTGAGGCATGTAGCGTGTAAGTGGTCTGGCGTTGATGGCAAAGTCAATACAAGCCCTCTGCAGAAAAGATCATAAACAAATGCAAATATCAGGTCATGACAAGAAAGCAAAACACACATCTTCCTCTGTAGTGTACCTGCACATAAACGAACACAGTTATGTCTATAGTTTTACAAGTACAAAAACACAAGCTACATTTGTCCTTTTGGCCTGATCCTTGTTTTGCTTACCTGAGCACAACATTAGCAAGGAG
>NC_085859.1:29115007-29135007 GCF_034702125.1 Engraulis encrasicolus | reverse complement strand
CTTTGAAGCCAGATTTGGGAACATTCCAACTTACATTCCACCTTAGCAACGCCAAACGCAGGTGCTGATTGGACAACAACAAGACTTCTAACGGTCAATCAAACCATGTTCTGATGCTCATTGGTCAATTTAACTTTTAATATCTCTCTAAAACAAAACATCACCACAAAAAATCACCACCCTGGTAAGTTGGAGAGCAAGGGGACCTACTAGTTGAGCGAAAAATGATCCCCCTAGAGTGGCATTTAAGGGAGATACAGGGTTTTATGTCTCTCATAGGAATGAATGGGATTTGGCCATTTTTTGGTCTTTTTGGGTCCAACCTTGGCTCCAACTTGGCTTCAACAATGAAATAGAATTTTGGCCTCCATTCTATTTACTCTCAATGACTATGACTGGCAGTACCCAAGATGGACAAGAAATGCTGCAAACAGAAACAGAGATTGGGTAGGACTGGCAAAATGACACAGGCCAGACTGTGTCTCCATGGGCATGCAAACCCATTTTAGACGGTGGTTGCTTCAGTGCAGTGCGCCACAGCACCCCTTAGCAGCAGGCCTGATCTTTCCAGTTGCCCACCAATAACATTGTTAGAGTAGATTGTTGCGTGACATGCTTCATAATGTTCTTGATGTTGTTGAGGAGGTGTGACCTCCACATCAATAATGACCGCCTGCTGTTCGAATTGTCCTCTTAGGATGATATCTCCACAACATCAGCTGATTTTAAAGCACAGCATCAGGTAAAAGATAAAAACTTTTACATGTCTTAAGTATGACAGAAACCTAAGTTTTGCCAGAGTTGTATAAAGTAGAAGTAAAAGTACTCTTACAGATGTAACTACAACACTAGTAGTATACTAAATGATGTTTTTTTCCCCACTTGTTAAGCACTTCGAGTTGCATGCCTTGTATGATACAGTGCTATACAAATACAATTATTATTATTATTATTATTATAAATTTGAAACTAGAAGCACTCAGAGAGTGCAGACCTCCGCCCAGGAAGCTGCTTGATAGAACATTTGACTATGTTACACCCTAAGTCTTTCTGCCTTCTTTTTGTTGAGTCCCCGCTATTCAATTTCTGGTCACTAGGGTCGTCTAGATATATAGGCCAGCAATGGTGAAGAAAAAAGTCCTGGTTCCGGTTCGTGATCTGGATCACCACCAGAATTTAATCACTTGTTCCTTGGGTCACTATCAACTCCAGAAACTTTGGTCCAAATCCGTTGATTAGTTTTTGAGTTATGCTGCTGACAAACAGACAGACAGACAGACAGACAGACCAACGCGACCGAAAACATTACATTCTTGGCGGAGGTAACAATGCATTACTGTTGCGTTTTACACTTAGACATAATGAACGTCATGCATTGATAATGTTTCAAGAAATCGCACAGCAGGCAAACATGTGCTGATGACCACACTTCAACTTTAAATGTACAACAAAAAAAGAAAAAGGTGGAAAAAAGCTGATGCGTATACACTGACAAGAGTTTATGGGTACGGGTACGGCGGATGGCTTTTTAACTACCGCATATCCAGTCCAGTCAGCCTGCTGTGCTCTAAAGGCAGACTTCCATTTACATGAAAGCGAAAGAAAGTGAAAGCCCATTGGGAAACTCCAACTCCCATTGTCATTGTGACAGAGCACCCCACAGCACACAAGTGAACACTGCACACTGCACACAACGAAATTGCATTTTATGCCTCAAACGTACAAGGGGGCAGCCCCCAAAGGCGCCCCAAGGGAGCAGAGCGGTGGGACGGTACCATGCTCAGGGTACCTCAGTCATGGAGGAGGATGGGGTAGAGCACTGGTTGATTACTCCCCCCACCAACCTGGCGGGTCGGGAGTCGAACCGGCAACCTCTGGGATGCAAGTCTGATGCCCTAACCGCTCACCCATGACTTCCATTCACTTATAATGAATCCATAGAGAACAACTTTCCATCACGTTAACATATCATGCATGATCGAATCGTTTTAGGTCACAGTTTAATTCAAGGAATCCTATGGAAGGGAAGGGGGAGCATCTTTTTAAAAAGTGAAGGAGTTATGGACAGGGGGGTGAAGCTATTGAATAGGCAGGAGGTCTCCAGGGCGCTGACCCAACAAACTTGCACACTTGGCTTCAATAAGATATAAATCAGACTCGATTACTTAGGCCTATACTGCACAGCAGGCCCCCCAGCAGGGGGTGGGGGGCAGGGTATAGGGACAGACGGGGCAGTTGTCACGGGCCTAGGACCCTTTCCTAGGGGGCACAGAACTGTGACCTCATTTTATTGAATGTGTTGAGAGGGGGGCCATTTCAGACGGTTTTGTCCCAGGCCCGGCACAAGCTGTCAGTGGGCCTGCTATACACTGCACTCCCACTGACCTATACTTCACTCCCATTGGCCATTGCAGATCCCCTAGCACCCCTCCAAATAGTCCCAACCTGGGCTAATGGGGACAGACATCTAGGGAAACCGACAGGGGGGGCACAAACAAGTCAGTTGGCCCGGGTCCAGAGAAATGCGTTCTCATTACATTGTTTGTAATCTTACGCCCAGTCATAGCCGTCAGCAGACCCCCTGGCCAAGGGGACAGACATCATCCCCTGCCTGCCCAAAAAGTCTGAAAATAACCCTGGCACCCTGGCACCCTGGCACGCCCAGCTGCTCGGGGCTGCAGCTTATCGATGCTTGAAAACAGAAAACAACCTCATAGTCAAGTTCATTATGTATTTTTGCTGGATTTTTATGGGGATTTGGAAAACTATACATTTTTGAAAAGTAGATAGTATAAGCAATCAGAAAAACAATGTTTCCATTTGCACAGGTGGCGGCCATCTTGGATTTTTCAAAATGGCGTCCGAAAAACCTATATTTTGTCATTTCTCAGCTTCTGAATAAGTTAGAACATTGGTTTTAACTGTTTAACCAACATTTTCAGGGTCACTGAATCTAATGGTGTTAGTTTTATTGTTGTCAGACATTTTGTTACCACACCAATTTATTTGAACTATTGATTTATAGTATTTATGAGTAGATGGCCCACCATTTAAAACATCCCAGCTTGAATGTGCAAAACTGGTACAGTTTACATGTCCACCATTTTGCTGTACATTTACAGTCTTGCCTGTGCAAATCTCACACCTACATTGTATCCGGTATACAGGAGCAGCACCACATAGTGAATGTTTGGAGTGTCAACAGGTGTTCATTTTTTTCATTTGGGGGAATCCTTCAGCATGCATGCATTTTCTGTATGATAATACTGGAAACTGACTGCAAGACAGAGTGACAAATCAATTGGTGTTATTAATATTACATACACATGCACATACGAGCATGTCATTAACTGGTGTTGGTGAGTGTGCTTTAGTGTAACAGTGAGGGTTCTGTTTGTTGTTTGTTCTGGTTATATTCATGGGTGAAGAACATCGAGGTGAACAAGAGACATGTCAAGCCCATGAGCTCATTAACTGGAAGCTGTGTATTCTATGCCAGTCTGATGATGCCAAGACGGTGGTTCTGGTCCAGAATCCAAGATTAGACACTAATGGACATGTACGAGAAGTAGTTCAAGAGAGGGTCAGTCTGAGTGATTGGGACCATGTTAAAGACGACTGCAGAACTGCACAGCTGAGACACCAGGGACACAGAAAGCAGTCTAGCATCTCTCCTGTCACTCAGGTGCAACCAACAAGGTTCAAATACAGCATGCAAGCAACCAACATGCACATCATTTCTACAGGACGGTGCACAGCCAAGAAGCGTGGCAAGAAGAGAGGATGAACAGAAATGGATGACCCAGGCCCCTCAACATCTAATTCTTCTCCACCCCACTCGTCAAGAAACAAAGCTCCATCTGCCAAAAGGCCGATGGTGAACTACTTTATCTGGTCAGAACTGCAAATGCCGGAAAATCTCCAAAGGCTGCTTTGGAACAGTCCCAGAATCTCACACTCAAAACTAGACTGAACACCCGCATCTCAGCAGATGATGCACATGCAATTGATGTATGATATCACAAAGATTGTGGGACAAAACATGTGTCATGTACGGCGAGACTCAGGCCTGACAGAAATACAACTCTCAAAGAAGCCTTGACGTTAACATGTCTGCTTGAGCTGATCAACCGTATTGATGTGGAAACACAAAACAAAGCATGGACATCATTGAAAAAATGTATGTCAACATGCTTGATTCAGAAGCCTTGGAGAATCATGAACTTGCATTCAGTAGAAAGTGGCCGAAAGAGAGACACACCCTTGCTAGTCTGTACAATTCAGCTGGGACATCATTGATGTTGCTGGATACTTGTATGGCATCTGTTCCCTGGCCTGTCTTGGTGAAGGTTGCAATGTTTGTCCTTGTCACCTGTGCTGCTTTGTAAATTGCTTTCATGTTATCATATTCATCAATTGTCATTGCAGCATGAACCATGTCTTCTTCACATGCTTCTGGATAGTAGGGACTTTTGGCTTCTTTAGGTCATTTAGAACAGACAGATTTCAGTTATGGCAAGACTGTGAGGATTCTCTTTTTCAGCCACTTTCTACTGAATGCAATCTTTGTGATATTGGACAGCAATTGAATGTGCATCATCTGCTGAGATGCTGGTGGTCATTCTTGTTTTCAGGGTGGGATTCTGGGACTTTACAGCAGCCTTTAGAGTTTTACTGCCATTTGCAGTTTTGACCTGATAAAGCAGTTCACTATCGTCCTTTTGGTAGAAGAAGCATGGTTTCTTATCGAGTGGACTCGTACGAAATCTTGTGGATAGTGGAGAAGAATCAGATGCTGAGGTGCCTGGGTCAGTCATTTTTCAGTCATTTTTCGAGACTTGGTCTGACCAAGTCCATAACAATTAACATTTCCCAAACGGCATGGTTGATCTGCCTCCTTAGGTTTGCTACTGGTTGACTGTTGTCCGACCAAGTGAGTGAAGTTCCCGATTTTTTTGAGATCAGAAACAATATTTACATTTCTCTTGGCCTGCCTAGAAGCAGTGCAGAAGGTGCTGCATCACTGGGAGGTTGTGGCCTGTCTAGTGCAGTTCTGCAGTCGTCTTTTGATTTTAACATAGCCCCCATCACTCAGACTGGCCCCCTCTTGAACTACTTCCAGTACATGTCCATCGGCGTCTAATCTTGGATTCTGGACCAGAACCACCTTTTGGCATCGTCAGACTGGCATAAAACACACAGCTTCCAGTTAATGAGCTCATAATGCTTGATAATGCCTCTTGTTCACCTCGATGCTCTTCACCCATGATTATAACCAGAACAAACAGCAAACAGAACCCTCACCGTTACACTCCACCACCATCACCAACACCAGTTAATGACAGTATGTGCATTAACAATATTAATAACACCAATTTATTACTTGATTTGTAACTGTGTCTTGCAGTCAGATTCCAGGATCATCATACAGAAAATACATGCATGCTGAAGGAAGGCAAAAGGCAAAAATTTAACGCCTGTTGACATTCAATATATTCACTACATGGCACTGCTCCTGTTTACTGGATACAATGTAGCTGGTATGAGCTTTGCACAAGCAAGCCTGGATATATACAGCACAATGCTGGACACGTAAACTGTTTTGCACATTCTAGCTGGGATGTTTTGTATGGTGGGCTTGACAGACATGCATCTACTTGTAGATACTATAAATCAATAGTTCAAATAAATTAGCATGGTAACAAACTGTCTGAGAACATTAAAACTACCACCAGTAGATTCAGTGACCCTGAAAATGTAGGTTTAGCAGTTTGAATCAATGTTTTAGCTCATTCAGAAGCTGAGATATTGCAAAATTATGGTTTTTCGGAAGCCATTTTGAAAAATCCAAGATGGCCGCCATGCAGACATTTGTGCAAATGGAAACATGTTTTTTCTGATTGCTTATACAATATACTTTTCAAAAATGTATAGTTTTCCAAATCCCCATAAAAATCCAGCGAAAGGTTCAGATCCAAACGTAATGAACCTGACTATCACCTGCACCTGGCAACAGCAGTGTGCCTGACTTTGGTGCCAGAGCTGCTGCCCATGAAGAAATGAGCTAATGTACCTCCTCCACTCTACAGTCATGAGTTCATCGCAGCACCTTAATGCACGAAAAATCCATTGAAAAGTTAACTACCACAGTACCAAAATACTACGACATAACACAGGGCCATTAAGAATGCACTACGACTTGGTCTGGTAACAGCAAATGTATAACGCAGTGTCTTAACGGGTTAAAGACTCTCTCTGACAAAACAGTTGCTCTCTAAAAGGCCACATTTATAAATTGCAGACTTCCATTTTCAGATTTTGGTGCCATATATAAATACCATCCGTTCTATACAGTAGCTATACAGAGAAGAGTTCACCTTAAAGACTGCTTAAACAATTGCTTCCCATGAGACCACATTCATAAGTCAAAGACTTCATACTATTACATTGCACAAAGTCTTATAAAACAGAAACAACTTCAACCTCTCCCAGAAACATCCACTTTTTGTGTTCTATTTTTTTTATACTACAACACACCTGTGCTCAAGAACCTTTTAGAAATGAGTTAAGGATTTGGCGGTCTTGCATTTTCCCGTAGACCTCAGCAGTATAGTAAGTTTTGTTCTGTCTCTGGCTTGGCCAACACAAGAATAGCATACTACAGTACCGGTATTTTATTTGTCTCATGTTCATTTCTCAAGCATCACAACAGAACAAACAAAACATATGTACAGTACATTATGTACTGCATATTGATACGAAAACATATTCTGGTATACAGTATCGTTTATATCACCACTGCACATGTGTTTAGTGGTGGTCTACTAACTCAGGCACCGTTGCTTTGATTCGATGATTCATCCTTCTTCTTCATGTTTGTTCCGGCACACTTCCTGTGCATGGCTATGGACTTCCTTTCATCACAGCAATGTCTGGGTCAAGCTTAACCCCCCCCCCTCCCAAACCCCCAAACACACACCAACCCCCACCACCAATACACGGCTGGTTACCCTTGCGCTGTCCAAGGCCAGTTGTGTCCGCAAAGCCACTTCAAAGGCCGTGGCATCAAAACATCACCATACTTTGAACTCTGATAGCTCGAGGCCATGAGGAGACTTTCAAGAGGCGTTTATAAAGGTGAGATGCCTCCATGGTATCACAAAAAAAACACATTGTTAATTCAACATGTCGAGTGTTTTTTTGTGTGTATTTGGTCCTGTCCTGTCTGAGTGTTAAATTAACACTGCATTTTTTGTTACTATGTATCAGCGGAGGAAGTCAATACCAAAAATGCATCAGAGACTATGTTACTCTGTGTACTATTCTCTATTCCACCCTATAAGTCTACAAAAAAATGCTTCATCACCCCTCATAAAAGATGTATGACAAGCTGGCAACATAAAATACACAAGTGCACTCTGACAGAAACCTAAAAAACCAAGGGAGGAATGTGTGTGATTCACTGCTGGAAAAAGTAAAAGCCTAATAAAACAAACAAGCATGTTAAACAAGCATGTCTGGTAGAGACTACCTCTCCAATGAATTGATGGACAGATGGATTAATGAATAAAGTGTTATTTTTAAAACCACGAGCGATCAGAGTCTTCTGAGAGCGAGGGTGCAATGAAGAGGACAGTGTTGCCAGATGAGGCTGATGATTTCCAGCTCAAAAAATGCTCAAAACCCACCTGGAAACACTAAATCCCGCCCAATTCTATTGATTTCTATGGCCAAGAATTGGGTGTTGTTTTCTGCTAAATGCCATTTTTACCCGCAGACAGCCATCCTAAGCAGCCCAATTGGGCGGGAAACCACCCAATCTGGCAACATTTGAAGAAGAGACTCACGTGGGCCAGCCTTCCCCTGTGGACACGGTGAAGAGCGTGAGGAAAGCCCAGAGGACGTTGTCATAGTGAAACTCGTACTTCCGCCACTCCCGGGGCTGCGCAGACACCTCGTCCTTGTCGTAGTCCAAAAACTGGCCCCTGGTTCAAATGAAATACAACCAGGAAAGACAGCCGTCAGCCAAATAAACTGTGCAGGGCGTTAAAACTTTATTCGCCCCCAATTTAAGTTTGCGAGGCTTGCAAAAGGAACTGAAGATTATTTTTCTAGCAGCACTGGGAAAACTATATCAGACTTGCAAGCCATACAATACCACAGAGTGCCTACAGGGGGAGCTACCTGCTGTGGGATTGGCCAGCCTGCTGCTTGCTCCTACTTTGAAAAAAAAATCCTTTTCGTCATTAAAATAATGTTTGGAAAATAGATTAAGAGATATTCATCAAGTTCAACAAGAACGAAAGGTAGGTACTTCTAAATTCATTTGGCCACCCTCAATGAGTCATTAGGCTACCACACAACTAAGTTTGGCGAAGCTCGCCATCCATCTGTCGGGTGTTCCAATGAAAGACAATTCCACTTCCAGCCTGTGGGGCTCCCAAGAAGGAACACTCCATACACTGCGGTTCAGGGGTCTAAATTAGCACCAGCCAACCAGCAAAATGCTGGTGAGATTTCAGTTTGTCTGGTAGAAAAGATCTACTTACTTGCCTCTTTGACCCATTAGTGAGTGTGTGTTTGGCTTGTAAAATTAGCATCTACTAGCCTTTTTAGCTGGTGATGAAAAAAGTTAATTTAGAGCCCTGCTGCAGTTACAACCTGTAGCGATGCGGAGTTGTCCTGCTCATTAGCACCTCGACCAAGGTTGAATGTATAAGGCAAGGTTCAACCACATTCTTTTCTAATGGTGAGGGTGGGATTCGAACCCGCAGCCCTCCGATCTGAAGACCAACTGCGGCTGTGCTCTGCTGGCTGCCACAACCGAGTTTGTGTTGCTGCGACCCAACTCGGTTACACTTTACTTGACCTGTCGCTGCATAACACAGTCATAGCAGCAGCTGTTATACACTTTGCATGAAGGATTCATGTCTGTTTCATAGACATTCATACCAAACATTTCATAGAAATGAAAGACAAAAGGACAGCAACTTTTCAAAATCAGTAATCGTTGAGGGTTCAGAACAAAACCCACAATGTTGCTCTGTTTAGCTTCTTTTTTTTTGACAAGTTGCTGTCCTTCCCGTCGCTAGGTTCATGAAAGCTTTGGTATGAATTGGTCATGAAACAATCATGAATGCTTCATGCAGACTTTATAACAGCTGCTATGAATGTGTTATGCAGCAGGAACATCTCAAGTAAAGTGTTACCCTCAACTCTTACCTGCAGTCCTTCTCCAGGCCTTTGGACTCGTCGGTGCAGTAGAAGAACTTGCCCTTGAAGAGCTGCACAGCGATGACGGCGAAGATGAACATGAAGAGGAGGTAGACGATGAGGATGTTCAGCACGTTCTTCAGGGAGTTCACCACGCAGTCAAACACGGCCTGAGGCAGGAGATGCCACACACACAAGAGACAGACACAGATACACACAAGACACACACACACACATACATACCCCAATGCAAACACACAAACAAACAGTCTTTAAGTTATTGACTCAAGACATTCATTTCACTTGTAGCTTGTGTCTTCTAAGCCAGATGAAAGCATTACTGGTGGTGAATCAAGGCTTTCCACAGGAACACTTCAAGCACAGGAAGGCTGGTCACCATGGAATAAATGAGCTGTTAATTATTGACGAGCTGGAAAGTTTCCCCATTGGTATTCATTTATCTATTTATTTATTCCAATAATGTGTTTCGCAGTGCAACTCGCCTTCTAATTGACTTTGCGTGTATTTTAGGATGGTGGCCAGAGTAGGTATTGAAACTATGCTGCACATTGAAAGTTCATGACTATTTACTAAATAATATTACTAGTATACCAAAGTACAGTAGCCTACGTTTTGCAGCTAAAATGTCTTTTTCTGGAAATTCAAAATGGCGAACATGGAGAAGATCTAAGGTCTGGGGCCTTTCAGACGGTCTGCTACACCATCACATTCTTTAAATGTGTTTAATCTAATTCAGTGGTTCTCAAACTTTCTCAGACCAAGGACCACTTTGTCTCCTCAAATGTTCAGGGACCACCTGTCGACTGAATTGACATTCATGACTGCTGCTAATTTCAATGCACATCACATAGCCTACTTTTTATTCACATTACAAGCCTGTGTTATTGTGGTGAAAATGAGACTTCAGTTATGTTTAGCTTAGTAATAATATTACAAATATAGTCTACTGCTAGCTTGTCTTAGTAAAGTAGAAATCCCCTTGCGGACCACCTGAGCTCTGTCGAGGACCAGTAGTGGTCCCCGGACCACACTTAGAGAATCACTGATCTAATTGAACACATCCATGCAAAACTGGCTCATGTGCTTATAATCTGAAAATCTGCAATAATAAAAGCAGTGATGGGTAACCTGGATTAAGATGCTACAATCCAGTGCCACATACAGTATTACTTGCAGAAGACCTGCTTTTACTTTTCCAAATACGCCAACTGGATGCGTAAAACCTTGTCTTTTGGAATATGTCCCACTGAAGTGTAGCTTCTGAATACATCACTGCAGCAAATTAAATGTACTGTAAAAAGAAATGACCTTAACAGACTTCACTCCCTATCTGTTGAGAAAGCACATCTTTACCTTGAGCTTGGGCAGTCGCTTGATGGTTTTGAGAGGCCGTAGCACTCGTAGCACCCTGAGTGATTTAATGGTGCTAATGTCCTTTCCCTTGGTGCCTCTGCTAAAATCAAGTAGAGGGGCAGAGAATAAAAAAAGCATTAGCTCTGAACTTCAAAAGCCTCCTCGCCACAGCGGCCTCATCATCAAGGCAAGGACTGATGGCAATAATGACTGTTCTGTTTTCTCAAACTAAGGTTAGAAGGATGGTTACATCAACAAAAAGATAAACTTACCTGGTCATTCATAAATAAATAAAATTCTATATGCAATATGTGAAGAGTTGAAGAAAATGAAGTTCATAGGAAAACCATGTGTATCAACCATTATTCATACTTCATCAAAATCTACCACATCATACACACCACATTCAGTATTAGTGATCTTCTACTACGGCATGCCTTATGATCATCATTAAGTGATTAATCCATGCAATGATAAGATTGCATGTGGTGCTACAAGAGCTGTTGAACAGGCAGACTTTGACACCATGACATGCAGGAACTATGACAGTGTAAAAGAGGGTGTTAAACGCGTAAAAACATTATTTTCATCTTCTCTTAATATCTGAGGTCTAAGTTCAGGATGGTGTCAGGAGGTAGGAGCCAGTATCACCAGGAATAACATTTTCCTCAAATGGAACCTCTGTTTCGACCGAGAACAGTAGTAGTTCACATGAAAAAGAGGACAAAGTAAAGGCAAGGAAGGTTGGAGGGATAAATAAATAAATAAATGAAGCACAAAGGCACAGAAAATTAATTGACGAAAAGATTGTAAAGGTTTTTTGGTGTTTCATTGAAAACAAATGTGCCAGTAATGGACAAAACAGACTTATTGTATTTGTATCGTAATGTTCTAAGTGCCAGCGAACGCCCTGAGGTAACCACTGAAAATTGAAAACATCTTTCAAGAGGAGACAGTAATCGGCATCTGCGAAATTCATACTAGTGGTGTCCACAATGACAGGTCTTCAACATAAAGCAGACTTAAACCAATGTTTAGGTGCTTGATAAGAATCCTATGCTTGCATGGCTAGAAAGTAAATGTTTTTATTTATCAGTTGGTACGGACTAAGAAGCACAGTAGCAGAGGGACGATAGGAACACACACACCACACATCTGTTCTTTAGACAGATTTAGTTGTTTGTGTCAGTTATATTTGTGGAGCAAAAAACTATGGAAGGACTATGTCCTCGGGCGCAACATGACGAAGTGCTACAAACAAGCAGACTTTGAGAAAGCATCCCCTGAATTGCATGTTGTTGCATTCCGAAAGAGTTGCATCAGCATTTGTGAGAATATATACCAGCCACAAAATGACTAGCTCAGACCAAATGATAAAAATGTCCCTAAAAGAATGGAATGCTTAGAACCAGAATGCAAGAGTCCTTTAAAACAACACCTGACCTCGAGACTAGAATTATCATCCTACGACACTTCTGTTGTGCATAAGCACATGAATAAGTTGTCTGTAAATTTCACACTTTGCAGTGCTAATTAAAGACTTTGACAATATGACCAACACTGCGAGTGTTAAAAGTAACCCTCTAAAGATTGAAGTGAACAAAGTCCAAGTTTACCTAGCATACTCAGACAATGTTAAAACAAGTGAGCTACGACATGGCAACAACATTTCCAGAATAGGCCCTAGAGTATAAATCCCAAACTACATGTCCACCTGCTATCATGGTGAGGAATAGGCTTCAGCACCCTTTACCCATGGTGCTCCACTTCAGTACACGGGCATGCGATCTCTCATGCTCTGATGCACATTGGTCTAACATGCGTTAGTTTCAGCTAGGCTACAGGATTAATAAAATATATATATGGGGGAGAATATTAATATCGCTACTGGATGTGGTCACAACGGGCATTCTGATGGCTTTCAAAGTCTCTAAACTCCCATATTTTTGGAAAACAGTGTGTTTCTGTGAGAATAATCATTTCAGTGTTTATTAAAAGGCTAACATTTCCACATACCAAAGCATGAACACTGTTGCAAACACACTGATGAAATCAAGTGAAATACACAATGAGAAAATAATCAAATATTCAGGAAAGCAATAAGGCAAACATTCTTTCCCAGACAACTGTTCAAACCCCAGTACAAATATTTACTCCCCTGAATATTTGAAATAGCACACGGTTCATGTTCGGTCTACGGGAATGCAGCCTGAAATCTACATCCTTAATCTATATCCTTAAAAAGGATGAGCGTGGTTGTGGTTGATTCATTGCGAAACAAGAGAGCAATAGAAAGTGACTGTTTTTGAGCGCGACAAAAACAAAGAGCAGTGTCTCACTAACGTCACAAGGGACTCAAACCCCCGGCTGCCTTTGCATCATGTCTCACATGACATTAACGATGTAAGACATCCATTTCACACGGGCCCCGTGTTCACCTACGACAGACCTCCTGTTGTACGTACGTTTCCTCTTCAACTGCAAGGAGTTGAGTGGTGCTCGATTCGAGGTCTTGTCACATAATGGAGACCTTTTTCTCTATGCAAGTGGGGCTAGTGTTCATTACCTGGTCATAAGCGACCCTGTCTGTGAGCGGACCAGAGCAGGGCAACACTTATCCTTGATCCCCTTCCCTTCCTGCCCACAGGCAAGGGCCTTGTAATATGGGAGAGATATGGCATTGATTTAGTCCAACCACCTCATCCATTAAAGGATAACTACTCATGACAATTACACTGGCGACAGTGAGGGTCAGAGAGAGAGAGAGAGAGAGAGAGAGAGAGAGAGAGAGAGAGAGAGAGAGAGAGAGAGAGAGTGTCCGTGCATGCATGCGTGTGACTCAGACAAAGGGAGAGAGGAAAAGAGAAAAAGACAGAGTGACTCTGCGTGGGTGTGACAGAGAGAGAGAGAGAGAGAGAGAGAGACAGAGTGTGGGAGATGAAGGTAGAGAGAGTCACGGAGAGAGGGAGAAAGGGAGAAAGGGAGCAGTTCCTGTTGAAAGCCATCAGAGTGGTGAAGTTAAGGCCCCTGACACTTCTGTCTGAGGGAGGTTGAGAGCCATTAAACATGGTCTAACCAGGAAGATGGAGGGAGGAGGAGGAGGAGGTGGGGGTGGGGGTTGGGGGAGGTGGAGTTGTTGGGGGAGGTGGGGTGGGGTGGGTTAAAGGGGAAGTCTGTGTGTGTTTTTAAGACGTTAGAAGATAAGAAAGGAAGAGTGCAGGGTAGGTCCCCACCTGGTCACGCTTTGGTGCGATCTAATAGAGAAGAACAATGGTGAAAAAAAAACACAAGACAAGCACAGAGCGACATTACAGCTGCTTCTCTCTCTCCCCCTCTCTCTCACACACACACACATGTGCACACACACACGCACACACACACACACACACACACACACACACACACACACACACACACACACACACACACACACACACACACACACACACACACACACACACACACACACACACACACACAGAAACTAAATCAAACAAATAAGCTTTGCATAAAATAAAACCAAACACATTATCAAATGTTCACTGAGGATTGTTCTTTTTTTAGTCGGGCTTGGATGACGATGGAGGCAGTTTGATGGAATGCTGTTGTTATAGGCTGATCTCTCCAAAACCATTTGTAGGAATGTCAGTAGTAGTAGTAGCACAGAAGCCCAACATTGTGGATTAAAAAAATAAAAAAAATGGGAAAACCCTCGAATACTCCCAGGTGACTTTGGGTTTCAGTAGTATCTGTCGTGGTTGTGGTTGCACATACAGTATTTACTGAAGTACTTCAGCCAGACACCCTGTTTTTGTTATCCCCTACACACAATAGCAGAAGAGATCAGAGGAGACATCTCTGTCCACAAAGTGAAATGTCTGAAAGGTGGATGAATGCGCTCAAGGAATCAAATCAAATCGATGCACATTCAAACGTTGACCGTCTTGAGAGGGGGGGCGAGAAAAAAATCCCCACCAACCCCCTTCAAGACTGACATACGGGCATGATCTGATGCCCCTGGCTGCCGCAGCACCTTGGCATGGACGCACAGGACATACGCACTGTGCAGGACGGCACAATGTGGCACAGCAGAGCACAGCAAAATGCGGTGTGGCACAGCATGGCCCAGCGTGGCAAAGCGTGGCCCAGCACGGCAAAGGCGCCGTGCTCAATGCTGGGCAGCTTGCCCTCAAAGAAGATCTCATCTCAGAAGAACCATAACCAGGATCTCGCCAGATACATGTGGGTTGGCAAAGCAGGGCTTGGTTCAAGCTGGGACCACATACATCAGGCGAGAGCCAGGCTAGAAGAAGAACCCCTTTCAGACAACCTCTTATGCATAAGGTACATTAGGAGGTTACACTAGGGTTGGAAGTGAGGATGATGACGCCCATGTTGAGCCCTGATTACATGCAAATGAAGAATAGGACAAGGATGGCCCTCCGACATGTTTTATTTGAATTCAGGCAAATTTTATATTTAAGGGTTCAAATGGAGTTTGCTTGCACAAATGCACAAAATGTCGGCCTGTTAGGCCAAGCTGTCTGACCTCTGTAGTCCTGATGTATTAGTAGCTGATGTCTTGTGCATGCAATAAGCATCTAGAGGACCTGCATGCAATGTAGAGCTATGTGGCACCTACAGCTCCTTTCCAAGGAATTAGAATATCATGGAAAAGTGTATTTATCTCTGTAATTCCATTAACAAATGTTAACTTTCATAGATTATAGATTCATAACCCACATTTTATACTATTACAATAATTCCTTTGTTCACTCTAACATATCTTTGGCTTCCAGCTCGAAAAAAAAGAATTAGGATTAATATGTGGGTCATGAATCTATAACCTATGAAAGCTTAACATTTTTGATGGATTCACAGAAATAAATACTGTACACTTGTCCATGATATTCTAATGGTTTGGAATGGAGCTATGTGTCTTATTGCTTTCTATAGGGATACCATTGGTCACCTGGAGACCTTTTTCACATCTGGCCTATTCTAATACATTGTTTATTAACTACACTTTAATTGTTTGTTAACTTTAAATTACATTTAAGTTACATTTCATATGCTAGCATTGGTTTGGCTAAAATTACGCAGGCACTGTCTTTGTGCCCCAAGATTTAAGAGCGTGTGGCAGGCAGGCATGTGTGTATGTTGGGTGGAATAGTTAGCATGAGTGTTGAATGAGCGAGGCTGGCATCAATGGGAATGAGAGCGCAGGTCAGGAGCGCATCCCATGCTACAGCGCTACCTCATGAGCTGGGCAGACACACCTCGCCTGACTCACACAAACAAGCAGAAGGTGGAGGAGCGAATGAGAGAGAGAGACATAGAGAGAGAGCAGGAGAGAGAGAGAGAGAGAGAGAGAGAGAGAGAGACAGAGAGAGAGAGAGAGAGAGAGAGAGAGAGAGAGAGAGAGAGAGAGAGAGAGAGAGAGAGAGAGAGAGAGAGAGAAAAAGAAAGTGCAAGTTCGGAGGAGAGAGAGAGAGAGAGAGAGAGAGAGAGAGAGAGAGAGAGAGAGAGAGAGAGAGAGAGAGAGAGAGAGAGAGAGAGATAAGTCATTACCCAATGAAGCTCCTTCAAGTGAATCCAGGCACAGGGAGGATAAAGAAAATCTTGCAATCAATTACACAGAAATGTGTAGTTTTAAAACAGTGTGCAGTTTTAGGAATACAATCAATGTTTCACCTTTAGAGACAACATAAGGAATACAGAGCGGAAATAAGAGCCTTTCCATATTAAACTGGCCACTTAATGAGGATTGAATAAAAGACCAAGGGTAATAATCTTGGATGTTTATTTATTTATGTTTAGGGGTGTATCGAACAAATTAATTGGAAGGTAAAACTACGATGTGTTTTAATTGTATCAGAATATATTTTTTTTTATATCTAAGTTCATGATTTAATATTCATAGTAAATTAATATCGTAAAGAGACCCAGCTGATGACATTTCACCGGCATCATACGCATGACACAACAGTGTCATAACAGTCGTGGACCAGTTATAAACATTACGTCAGTGTTTTAATGCACTCACTCAGAATCAATGTAAACTTCAGCATATTATAGAAATTATGATTAAAAACTGGAGCAAAAAGAAGCATTTTCACTCAGTGCCAGCTCAAAATGACAAAAAAAGAAATATTACTCCTCCCTACCGGTACATGGTCTCCTTCATAATATAATTTATGACGGCGTGTATTTATCGGCATGTTTCACATCAGACAGCAATAGAAACATAAAATATGCATTTTACGAGCACTTACGAGAAGGCAAAGGCGACCAGGGCTCCACTGACCACAATGAAGTCCAGGATGTTCCATAGGTCCCGGAAATAGGAGCCCGGGTGCAGAATCAACCCAAGATCCACCATCTTTCCAACAAAAGAGGAGGATGAGAGTGAGGGGAAAGGAGAGAAAAAAGGGAACACGGGCAGAGAAAAACAGATATAGGCACAAGCTGACCTCACACCTTTTAGCACAAATGTCTGAAGAAAACTCTTTACAAGAGTGTGTGTGTGTGTGTGTGTGTGTGTGTGTGTGTGTGTGTGTGTGTGTGTGTGTGTGTGTGTGTGTGTGTGTGTGTGTGTGTGTGTGTGTGTGTGTGTGTGTGTGTGTGTGTGTGTGTGTGTGTGTGTGTGTGTGTGTGTGTGTGTGTGTGTGTGTGTGTGTCTGTGCATGCAAGTGTGTGTGTGTGTGTGTCTGTGCATGCAAGTGTGTGTGCATGCATTTTTTTGTTTGTTTGCTCTTTTTTTTTACAGAGAAACCACCAAGGGAGTCAGTCACAATTAACCAAAGCAGTCAGTGTCACAGTAATGAATCTGGGCATGTGTGGGGGCAAAAACATGGCCGCTGGCCAAGAGAAGCACTACACAGAGTTGAAAGGACAGGGACGATCAAATCTGTTGGAGGTAATTAAGGAAATTGAAGTGGCTGCAATTCAGTGGGAAAGGGCAAAGGGCCCTTTTCTCCTACGCGACACGTGCTTCTCTGAAAACCACCATCACTTACCTTGATCACCATCTCAAAAGTGAAAACCCCAGTAAAGACATAATCCAAATACTTCAGCACCTAGGGTGGGGAAAGGAAAACCTGTTAGCCCCAAATCAACACAAATCAACCCCAAAGCTGCACAACTGTGGGGGATTGATATTGCAATAAAATCATCATAATAACGTATAACCACAATAGTCATAATCATAATATAGTATACTGTACACATTGTCAAAACAAATGCACACATTAGTTGCTCCCAATCTCTGCAAAGAGATAGAAAATGTGAAAATCACACAGTGGCAAATTTTTGCTCTAAATGGTCGGCATTTCTGTAGCACGTCGAACACTCAAAGCGCTTTACATTGTATGATTCACATTCACCCATTGACACTCACATTCACACCGGTGGCAGTGACTGCCATGCAGGGTACCACCCTGCTACCAGGAGCAACTTGGAGCGAAGTATCTTGCCCAAGGACACATCGACCGGGTCAGGCAGAGCAGGGCTCGAACCTGCAACGTTTCTGGTTGCCAAACGGCTCCTCTACCAACTGAGCCACCACCGCCCCAAACCATCTGACCAAAACATTCCAAATTTTACCACTAACGTTTAAAGGGACACTGTGTGAGATTTTTAGCTCTTTATTTCCAGAATTCATGCTTCCCATTCACTAATGTTACCTTTTTCATGAATACTTACCACCAGTATCAAATTCTAAGTATTCATTTTGACTGGAAAAATTGCACTTTTAATTTTTAGCTGCAAAAATGACTGTGCTTGGACCATACTAGAAAATATTTGTTTATTACTTAGTAAACTTTCATGTTAAGATCAAATTTGGCAATAGGCATCCCAGTTTCAATGAGCAACATAGTTGCAGTACCTTTTTTGACCATTTCCTGCACAGTGTCCCTTTAAGTACATGGTGGGAGGATTGCAGTTGAGTGAAAGTGACTTACGTTGTTGCGAGGAGCATTGGCCTGTACGGGGTCCTCAGCTGCCAGGGCTATGCTGCTCATGGCTATCACCACCAGGATACACATCTCAAAGTAGCGCAGGCTCACCATGTAGTGGCACAGGCGCCTCACTCTGTTGGGGCAAATGACAAGTCATGAGGAGCAGACACATGTGTTTCAAGAAATCCAAGGCACTCGTGATTGCAGGTTTTTAAAAATATATTTTTAGGCCACAAATATGGCTACACGTTCTGTTCTACTAGGACTTCTTCAGGTCATATGGAAATTATGCCTCGGATTTCCACGCCTAAAACAAGTTTGGAACATCACCCTGAAGAGCTTCAAATAACGGTTTGGTTTTTTTGACACATGCACGTTTTCACTGTTAACATTTGATAGTTTAAAAGGGGTAGTTCTGTAATAGTTTGCATAGCCGTTAAGTTTAATTACCTTATCTTCCGTGAACGTTCTAACAAGCTTCGACTAGTCCACTCCAAATGTGTAAAGGGTTGTATAAATCTGAACCATAACTCCATTTAATTTTCCATCATTGATTTGTATTCTCCATCAATTGCACTGACATAATTCTCACTAGCATCAGCCCATTAGCGACCATATGGGGAGTTATGGTCAATCGGCCAGGATGGCTGTAGAGGCTAGCGGGGGTTTATAGGGGCACTATTTGTTTGTTTTTCATTCATGGCATTTATGGGGAGCTTTTATGGGCACGGGGAGACTACTGAGGACAAGGTACCTGCTATCACACACATGCTTCTATTCAAGCTACTCCTTCACTCAACAAATAGTTTTTCATTAGACGAGAAATGGACAAATACGTGTGTTTATTCTTAATATAGTTTCCCAACTTGTGGAATGTGATCTGGAAGAAAGCGTGCACTTTGCCCTTGTGTTGACTTACATGCTGAGTATTCCAGACTCTGTAATACAAGGCATGGAAAATATACGCCACATACTAGATGTAAATATCAAGGTGTTTAAAAGCCAATGGAATTTCGAGCTGAAAATGGATAATGGTTTTGGGGGCATGCGTTGATGCGTAAATTCAAAGCTAACATTTAACAAAGACCTAGAAAAATATTATAATTTCAAATAATTTGGGACAATATCTTGATTTTACACGTGTCCAGAAAAGTCCCTGACTTTATAGGTTTACAGACTGCACAGGTTTATAGCCTACACCGTATATTGACCTGAAAATAGACTTATCTTAACCTCTTAGCGCAGCACTATGACTCTCTGTAATGTCATAGCAATGTTGTTATGATGTAGTTAAGCATTTTCAGCAAGTGAATAGGGTCACCGGCGACCCCTGCTGCAGTAAGAGGCTACAGGAACTCCACCACTACAGTGTATGCAATGACAAACGCTGTGGGTGGATGGAGGAACTCACGGGTTGGTCTGGCCGAAGACAAACATGGAGCTGTAGGGCAG
>NC_085859.1:29087507-29112507 GCF_034702125.1 Engraulis encrasicolus | reverse complement strand
CACACACACACACACACACACACACACACACACACACACACAATTTCATCATTATAAAAAACATTTAATAACAAATAGTATGTGACATCTACATGTATGTCTGTGAGATACGGACTATGGACTAAGGACTATTACCACTACCACTACTACTACTATGGACTACTACTTATGGTTAATACATTGATACATTTGTCTGTTTAATTACAGGATATGGATGGCAAATTGAAATGACAACATGAAGGAGTAGCTCAATACAAACCAGTGTATGAAAATACCAGTGTACCATGAAGTGAAAATAATCTTTTGAGTGACTGCGTAGAATACTACTCGGCTGACCCGGGTTCGATTCTCTCCCCTACTCCTACTCTTCAATGCACTATCGTAATAAAGGCCAACAAAGGCCCCGCCCCCCCAAAAAATACCTCCATAAAGGCACAGTTTAACAACAATTATGTTTTTTTCTCATTTGTTAAGCACTTTGAGTTACATCCCTTGTATGATACAGTGCTATACAAAAACAATTATTATTATTATTATTATTATTATTTGTATGAAGCCATACAGTGTAGAGAAAAGCTGGAGCGGTGATTCCCACCTGTGCCTGTGAGTCCTGCTGGCGTCCTTCTCGCCGCCCTCTCGGCCCTCCTCTCCGTCAGCGGTGGTGGTCTGAGACTTGCCGCTGCGAGGCCTGTGTCTGCTGCTCCTCTCGCCGTTGCCTCCTCCGTTCTCCCCCCGCGAGCACCGGTCTCCGTCGCGGTCCCCCGATCTCGACCCGCCCCGGTGCCGCAAACTCCTCTTGCTCTTGCCTCCGCTGTTCACCACCCCGTTGCCCTCGCTCGACTGCTGTCGGTGATGGTGGTGGTGGTGCTCCCTCTCGCCTCCTCCACCACCACCACCACCTCCTTCGTCGACCCCGTTGCCCTCGCTGGACTGCTGCCGGTGGTGGTGGTGCCGGTGCCCCCCCTCTCTGCTCCGGCTGCGGTCGCCTTTGCCTTCCCGGCACCGCGAGCCCTCGTGGTCCTTGCTGCGGCTGTGGTGAACGTGATGCCGTCCTCCCTCCCTGTTGCTGTTCCCCCCTCCACCACCACCACCACCAGCGCCACCACCTGTCTCTCCATTCTCATTGGCCTTCTCTCGCCTGTCTTTATGCCTGTGGTGCTTGCGCGGGGGCTGCTGTGTGCCGTCTGTGGCCCCGGCGGCGGCGGCCTGGTTGTTGTTGTTGTGGTGATGGTGGTGGTGGTGGTGGTGGTTGTTGGATGTGGTGTAGGCGCCACCCACGGAGCTGCCGTCGTGGGGCTCCACCACCAGCGGCCGGTCCAGGTGGGTCTTCATGTCGGGCCGAATGTGCAAGGCGGAGGAGATGCGGAGGCGCTCCTCGGGGTCCAGCTCGCTGTACAGCGCCTCGCTGCTGGCCCGCAGGTTGTTGCGGCGCATCTGCGTGGTGCGCTGCTCCCACACCGACATCAGCTTGCTGGACGACCTCTGCTGCTCCCTACTGGAAGGGTGGAAGATTGTAAAAAAAAAACACGGGAGTTTGTGGAGGAAGATGAGGAGGAGGAAGGAAACATACAATGAATGTGAGGAGCTTAGTTTGTCGAGGAGGGGTGGCCGTTTTTAATCAGCCACAAAAACGTATTTCAGTGAGGGAGATACACCACTGTGAAGGAAAATTCTCATCCATTTGAAGACCACCTTAACAGTAAAAAGAGAACATGTCAATGAGCGTAACCCAGAAGTTTAACTTCATGGAGCTATCACATTTTTTTGTTTTTTGTTCAGCCACTAAACTGGCATCTTAACTTAGAAAATGTCCTTTATGACAGCATATTTGTCATGCATGCTACAATAATTTGCAAGGTAAGCAATTGAACGACCTTGGGGTGATTATCAAACGCAATGGCAAACAGTACAGCTCAAGGTCATCGTGTTTCTATTCATGTAAAGAGGGTCTTCTTTATGGATGTGCCCATTCAAGACTGGTAACCATGATTTTTTTTCTGAATCCTATACACCCATGCTGTGTCATGCTTTCTTTTAAACTTGTTTCATCTCTCAAAAACCTTGGTCGGGTCGGGTGATGGTTCATTGTGTTGCTAGAAACCATGCATCCCGCAAAAACAGTCCAGCCCCCAATACATGCTTGCCATTGGATGGGAGAGCTATTGACATGGGATTCCATCTGCGACTTTTGAAAATGAGAACTCAAAGCCTTTCATTGTGATCCTGACGTATTGCATTCTGCAACGTCGTCCGTGTTCTTCCCTAAAATCATTTCCACTCCTTTGAATGCATCTACAGTAACAACGTCGACAGAGCTACATTGTAAGCGTGTTCCGAATGTCCAATTGGGAAGATTGCAAGGCAAATTTACACGATAAAAGAAACATGTCACGCATCAAATTCAAAGGACTTCCTCTTACACGACAAGAAATTACAAATGGTCCCAACTGGCTAGGGAAGATTTTATACAGCTACTTTCATACAGTTCTCCACCGACAGATTAAGGATCAGCTAACATTTAGCTGATTTAGCGGAGTACAATGTAGACAAAGAAACTTTTGCCAAAGATTCGGTATTCATTCATATTCAGTGGCGGGCTGAGAGTAAACTGTAACGCTGTACAACACCTTCCATTTTCCTGTGCTTTCGTCTTTCAAGCACAGCTTCCTCAAATCACTCACACCTGCAGTCAGTACTGAGCTGTCTCTCTCTCTCTCTCTCTCTCTCTCTCTCTCTCTCTCTCTCTCTCTCTCTCTCTCTCGCTCTCTCTCTCTCTCTCGCTCTCTCTCTCTCTCTCTCTCTCTCTCTCTCTCTCTCTCTCGACTTCCCTAACTCCTCTAACAAAACAGCCAGACAAGTACTAATGGCTTAAGGGATACATGGGTTGTGCAAGCGGACAGTCAATGAGTAGATCGAAAAAGAGGCTCGGGAACACAGCGATTAGGCTACTTGAACCTCCGCACACACCCCAATCCATTTGTTAGGAGCTAAGGATGCTATTTAGGGCCACCTTTCCCACAGGCCAAGGCCCGCCTAGCTCGCAATGCACACTGTATATCACCCAAAGCAATTTAAGCTAGTTTCCAACTCAGTCTGCCCAAGATTTATTTAGAAACAAGGCGTCACCCCCCACCCCTCCACCACCCCCCCACACACACACACTCGCCCTCAGTACACAGTCGGCATCTTCATAAATCAACCTGTCAGAGGTCATTTTTGAAACGCAATCCCACTTCTGACACCAAGCAATTCTTATGAGATCTCTGAGTACTGAAGATATATTGCCTCTAAGGGATCACTCACCTTTTTAATTGAATCGCGTAGGTAACACTAAAAGCCCTGTCAGGGTGTTTTTTTGGCAGTCATTAACAGTGTGGAATGGAAGCTACTTAGTATGACACACACACAAAGTGAATGGACAAAGTGGAGATGGTAGATTTTGTCGTCCATTCTTGACAAAGAGGGTTAGGGACAAATAGGTTTAGGGGTTTACAATGATAATAGCAACAGACGTACATATATAGGGTGAGATTTGTTTTGCTTTTGTCTTTTTTTGGGGGGTGGGGGGGTCAGGGAGGGGGGGTACCTTTACCTCATGTAGTGATGGGCGGGAGAGCAGACATAACTCCTACAAAACATACAGGGCAACACAGTAAACAAAGAAAAAACACAAACACACAGGAACAAAGACTTGTCAACAACAGAACAGCAACACACACATAGAGCAAAGTCAGGAGACTGACGAAAAAATAGCAGAGAGAGCAGACTCTTTTATAAAATTTAGAAAGGAAACATGCAGCACACTATGAGAGAAAGACAGAGAAGGTGGAAGACACCAAAGCACATACTTCAGATGAAGGGGAACTGAAAACAAAGCAGATAAGAGACTATGACTTAATACCACACTGCAATACCCTGAGTAATAGTTCTTCACAATGTATCAGAAGTGAAGATGCATGACAATGTTCTCACAAATGTAGAAACTAAGGACATGGCAAAAATGTCAAAGCATTTCTCTGGAAATGTCAAGATAAGATTTTATGTACTACTTACATTATGTCTATGAAAAAAACATACTTGAATAGCTATTGCTTATCTCATTAGCACCGAAGAAAGCAAAAAAAAAGTTTGGATCCATTCATCCATTTCTTACCACATCAGTAAAAGATGCTGATATTTTATACAACAACGGTTAAGGATAGGATTAGGAGGCAAACCAGCACAATACTTGTACACTGCACTGTGAGATAAGAAAAGAACACTGGATACAGTCATGTTTGGCATCGTATGACTCTGAGTCCAGTTGACTTTGTAAATCTGTGAATCTGTCTGTCTGTCTGTTTGAATGAGCAGGCGCTGTCTGTCGATCTGTTTATCTGTAATTGTGAATGATAACTTCCATTTGTCTGTCCATCGGTCATTCATTCTGTCTGTCTGTCTGTTTGCAAATAAATTGAGGCTGTCTGTCCATGATTCTGAATAGCTTGGCATCTGACTGATTAGAGGCTGTCTGTGTGATTGTGATTCCGAGTGACAAGAGACAAGAGTCTGTCTGTCTATCTAGGAGTCTGACAAGACAAGGCACTGTCTGTGTGTCTGATTTGACTCGAGGCTGTCTGTCTGTCGGTCCGTCTGTCTGCCTAGACTACAGTCTGTCTGTCTGTTTGCCTAGACTAGAGTCTGTCTGTCTGCCTAGACTAGAGTCTGTCTGTCTGTCTGTCTGCACTAGAGGTTGTCTGTCTGTCTGCCTAGAGTCTGTATGTCGGTCTGTCTGTCTGTTTACACTAGAGGCTGTATGTCTGTCTGTCTGTCTGTTTACACTAGAGGCTGTATGTCTGTCTGTCTGTCTGTTTACACTAGAGGCTGTCTGTCTGTGTGTCAGTGTGTGGCTGCTACTGTACTGTACAGTGCCAGTGGGACCCACAGCAGAAAAAGCGCTGACTCATCCGGTGTCTGCAGTCTGCTTACTCTCTTACTACTGAGATCTGAGGGAGGGTGTCTCCCTAAAAACAAGCCTGCTCCACTTTCACTCGGAAAACAAACACACAAACAAAACAAACACACAACACCGACAAGAGCACATGCCAGACGGACAAAAACACATCACAAACAAAAATACAGGACAATGTGGAGATGACAGAGAGAAACCGGGGGAAGAGAATGCATTATAAATAATTAACTAGACATGGGAAGTGTGGAGGGTTGATATGGAAAGCAACGCCACTGTTGTACATCAAGTGTGCATTGCTCACAGTAAGTACACAGAGGGCAACTGCACAAGACACACACTGGTCACAACCACCAAATGAGACAATCACACCATTTTCTTAAGGAGAAAAAAAACAGATGTTTGTCATTTATCTGTTGAGTACTATGAAGGGATTAACTCGTTCAATCAATGAGCACAGTCAGACATGGGTGTGTGTACAATGGGACAGATTTGAGGACAGAGTTAAAGAAAGAGGGAAATTTTTCAAAAAAAAAAGAAAAGAAGCAAGAAAAAAAAACAAGTGATAAAGCGGAGACGGGGAACTCACAGTGAATGAATGCTGGAGACAGACGGGCTGCGAGAGATTGTACTTCGATATTGCTTTACAATACTGCATAAACCAAAAAAATAAAAATAAAAAATAAAAATAAAATAAAATAAAGAAACAAAAAGGAAAACCAAAAACAGACACAAAAGGGAAGGAGGGGAAAAAACAGAAAGACACGGGAAGCCGTCAGACCTCAGGGAATACGATTCCTCTTGGAGTCTGACTCTCCCCACAACATAGCAACAACGTATTAGTCTCAACAAATGTCAGACAAGAAACGAAGATGTCAAAAAACAAAAACATTGGGAAAAAGTAGAGCATTACAAAAAGAGACACAGGACGGGTGAAAACATTTCCCCCTCACTTACGAAATGGTGCAATGCAAATCACATACAAAAAGCTATAAAAGAAAAGATTATATTTTGGAAATAACATACTACAAGCCAAAGAGGAGGCTAAAATATATTTTTGAATTATTCGTGTGCAAAATAACAATTATATAACGTAACAATTATTTTGCATGAAATATCATTCTTTCTATTTGTTTTCATGAAAATGATTTTGTGAAGGAAAAATGTCTTGTGTGGGAAATAAATGAAGCATTAACATACATTAAAACAGAGCAAGGTGGAGGGTTAGGTTAGTTTGAACACGTTCTGCTTACTGTTATAATTTCTGCTTACTTGATGAGGTGCAATGCTTTGACTTAATTAAGAATTGCCCAATCAAGTCGATTCAGATTCTATGGACTTTGAGGTGCTGCTTACACATATGGAGACATTTTTTAAATGTGGACGTTTTCAATCCGTTTACGTATCAACACAACATGAGGATAAAAATAAAAACTTAATAGTGACAGGTGCATTTTAGCCCTCTAACTGGGATATTTTAAAATCCGGGTGATGAGCATTGTACAACTGGGTTTACATGTAAATGAGAACCAAAACATTTTCAAAAATATCCATATACGTCTAAACAGCTACTAAAACACTACCTCAAGGATGCGCTACCTTTACTGTATATAAAAAAGCATATGTATATAATAGTTCCACATATCAAAACTTTGCTTGCCCTTTTAACTTGACAGCAGCAATATTACATTTAAAAAGACAAATAATTATCATTGTTTATATTTACTCAATGGCCTAACAAAGTCCCTAGCAACACAGCTATGACGTTCTTACGTATATTTGAACCACAGGTGGTAATGGTTGTATCACTTGATGTACACAGTTTACTCTGACACAACAGAATGGTTTGAAGTGATAGTCGAAGGTTCACATTAAAACACATGAGGTGTCACATTACAGCATCAAGACAAGTAACCACACACGCACCCGGGCGCGCGCGCACGCACGCACGCACGCACGCACTCACACACGCATGCACGCACACACACACACACACACAGATACACACAGACATACACACACACTAGTTGGACACAACAGGTTGGACAAAGACAGGACAAGAGCAGCATAGATTTCACTTTTTCATCACAGAGGCACAAGACATAAACCAAGGCTCCCTATAAGTCTGTGTGGTATAGGCAATAAAACCATAGCAATAGCATTCACATACTATGCTTTAAGTCACTAAATGACCTACCTGGAATGCCCCCAAGTCATGATGGTATCAGTGCGCCTATGTGTGTGTGTGTGTGTGTGTGTGTGTGTGCGTGCGTGCGTGCGTGCGTGCGTGCGTGCGTGCGTGCGTGCGTGCGTGCGTGCGTGCGTGCATGTGTGTGTGTGTGTGTGCGTGCGTGCGTGCGTGCGTGTGTGTGTGATGAGAGCAGTAGCCAGCTATTGAATGAAACGACTATGACTTACGTCGTGATGGACATGGGGCTATTTGAGTGTGTGTGTGTGTGCGAGCGAGGGTGTGTGTGTGTGTGTGTGTGCTATTAAATGACTTACGCTGTGATGGAGATGTTGGCAGCTGACATGGGGCTGACCTCCTTCACCTCCTTAGCCTTCTGCAGGGCCAGCTTCTTATTGATGGCCTCCTCCTGCTCCTCCTCATCCTACACACACACACACACACACACACACGCACACACACAAATGCACATGAGCGCACACACAAATGCACATGCGCGCACACTCACACACACACGCACACAAGCACGAACACACACGCACACACGCACACACGCGCACACACACACACACACACACACACACACACACACACACACACACACACACACACACACACACACACACACACACACACACACAACAGAGGAGAGACAAAAAGAAAACCAGAAAAAAGGAAGAGAAGGTACAAAAAGAAGCAGACGTGAAAGGGTGGATTAACATGAGCAAGAGAGGAGAAAAGGAAGAGAAGAGAAGAGAAGAGAAGAGAAGAGAAGAGAAGAGAAGAGAAGAGAAGAGAAAGGATAAGAGAAGAGAAGAATAGAAAAGAGAAGAGAAGAGAAGAGAAGAAAAGAAAAGAAAAGAAAAGAGAAGAGAAGAGAAGAGAAGAGAAGAGAAGAGAAGAGAAGAGAAGAGAAGAGAAGAGAAGAGAAGAGAAGAGAAATTCAACGGTTGACTACTGCCTACAAATATTGAGCTGCGTGCTCCGTCTCGTCCTCTTTGGGGAGCAGTGAGACGGAGGATATAGGAACGTAGGTGAAGGACTTGTGGAGTATTAAAGACGGTAAATCCTGCCACTTGCTGGGGGCAGTTTCATTACCTTGAGTTATGGACGAGGACAAACATCATTTACCTTTGGAGAAGAGCATATCTAGTATATGCAGACAGGGTTATGAGGCCAGTCAAGCCCAACATGCAGCTGAGGCATTAACCCAGTAAACAAACAGGCACGCAGACATGGTGGCGTTTGATGTAGAGCAGTGGTTCTCAAAGTGTGGTCCGGGGACCACAGGTGGTCCGCGACAGAGCTCAGGTGGTCCTCGGGGGGATTTCTACTTTTCCAAGACAAGCTAGCAGTAGGCTATATCTGTAACATTATTACAAAGCTAAACATAGCTGAACTCACATTTTTACCACAATAAGACTGTAAACTGAGTGAATAAAAAAATGAGTGATCTGCATCGAAATTACAGTAGCAGTGTCAAATTAGCACTTGTCAACTGTCATTTCAGTTGACAGGTGGTCCCCTGAACAATTTTGGGGGCATAAAGTGGTCCTCGGTCTGAAAAAGTTTGAGATTTGTAGAGCGTCTCATATTATGGAGAGACGCTTCCTGGCTACCGAGAACACTTGAGTCGGCCATGGAGGCCATATACTACAGTACAGTATAATACGTACACCCGTACCTTTGTAAGCTCTTGCGCATTTGCCAAGTTGTCCACCGCAATGGCCAAAAAGACATTGAGCAGGGTATCTGTTTTTTTGTTTTACTTCAGGAAAGATAACAACGAGATGATAAAGGCACTCCATAAAGGCAGCGAACACTGTCAGGTGACAAGTGACATCAATAGATGCGAGATTCATGGACATGCAAATTTCCACAAACGTTCGACGCCACACATAAATAAAGTTCCCAAATGCAGGTCACGAGGCAGCGAAGCCGGAGAAGGATACAGTTCCCGAAGAGCGTCAGAATGATGAAGTAGACGGAGGAGAACATCCCGCGCCGCACGCCGCCCTGCGATTCAATCCCATGATACATCACGGCATTCCAATCTTCTCCTGTCAAAATCTGTGAAGAGTGGGGGTGAGGATGGGGGTGAGGGGAAGACATGGTCACATTACACAGACCGAGAACGTTTTAGTGACATATTTTTAACTAAATAGGCCCTGATGGCTTAGGCCAATATATCAGCATAAACTACTGTATATCAACTTACCTGGAACACGGTGAGTATGGCAGCTGGAAATGTATCGAAATTTGTCGTGGGGGTCTCCTCTTCGAAATTGAACCTGCAAAAGGGAAATATGAAAAAGGTATATTGGGTAAAGATTACACAATAAATAAATGAGTCCTCAAGTCAATACTTCAACTTGTAGTAAAACGAAAAGGCAACTTGCATGTTTTTTGAAACCAGGTCTCATTAGTCTTAAGATGATGGGAACGATGTTAGCCTTATTCTTAGCCCGAGTTGTGCAGAGCTTTGCTTGGATCTCAATAATGTACGATCATTAATAATGACCAACATAACCTAATGATGTAATTTGCTGTGTGCTTTATACAGCGTTCAATGAAGCTTTACGAACAACTGTAGACACAACAAAAAGAACATACGGTAGTACAAGTCCACTTAAATACAGTCATAATTCTAATAATATAATGACCTCGTAATCATGTCAGTCCAGCTACTGATTTGCAGACAACACCGTACACACCCACAACTCATACAATTAACAAGCAAGGCCGCTAAGCTGCCCTACAGTAGCAAGCAGCTCGCTATGCCAACCTCCCACTGAACTACTGAAGGAGAACTTGTACACAACAACCAGAATTTACGACTCAATTATTCGCCAGGGTTGATCCAGAATTAAATTCGATGAACCTCCGGAAAGACAAAACGACAGCGCTCCATTCTGTATTAATAGACCCTACATGTCAATACACAGGTGTTAAATATTTTAAATGCAAGTGATTGCAAGCAGGAGCAGAGAGAGAGAGAGAGAGAGAGAGAGAGAGAGAGAGAGAGAGAGAAAGCAGGCCAGAAACAAGTCCATTAGTGGTAGATAATTAACATGAACCGAATGTCTACACTAAAGCAATAACTGAAAATGAGCGCTGATTGCCAACACGCAAATGAGTAATCACTCTCGTTCTGTAAGCTCTGCGGAGCAACATTATTGGAGCACGGCTCCCAGCGTTATGAGGAGGAGGCGCACCGGGTGGATTTTTTATATCGTTTTCATAAATAGTCCACCAAGAGAATGACCCTGTAGATTCATCCGACAGCCCGCCTGGATAATACGGAGAGGAGAGGAATCCACTAAGACGTTTGCTCTAATAATCTTGATGCCTTTTTGCCTCGCACCCCCGGATGCATCTACTGGGACCTAATTACCCCGGCACAAAACAGAGGTACACAGTTGGAAAGTTTTTAAATGAGGCGAGACAAAATTGGGAATGAGCGCGCCGTGCACACTCTCACTCACTCTGTCTCTCTCTCTCTCTCCTTATTTCTCCCTTCCCTCACGTTCCAGGCAGAGTGGAGGAACGGTTGATGGTTGAAAATGAGCCGAGCAGTAGGCCACGACGGAGTGGGGTGTGTGAAATGCAGCTGGAAAATTACGCCACATCGTTTTAATATTTCATGCCGTCTGCCTGCCTGACTGTGTGTGCCTGCATCTGCTGTGGCGCTGGCAGGCTATACGTACACAAGTCTTGGTCACAGAGAAAACGTGAAGCAAAAGAGCACTGCTGCGCTCTAGAGACTGTACATAAGATACATGAACAGGTATGCCCAAGTTCAAAAGGTAAGGCTGGTTTGCATTTTTTTTTTTTTGCACTGAAAGCAGAGCATATGTTTCAACATTGTACTTTTTTCTATGTAGTCTGAAAGCGTGAACAGCAGGAGAGGCTGGAATTACTAATGTCTACCTGTAGACTAGGAGATGTATGGCTTATCTAAGGCTCAGCTCCCACAGGGATGCAAAATTAAGGCATACCGGCCAAACAATTAATTGGGTATATACAGGAATGCTGACAGGGGGGACAAAGGTGACATTTGTCCCGGACCCAGGGAGAGAGGGGGCCCAGAATTTGGTCCTCATTGCATTGTATGTATTGGGTTGGGAGGCCCTTTCAGGTGACTTTGTCCTGGGCCCTTTCAAAGCTGTCAGAGGCCCTGGTATATGACATCATCTCCAGCCCAGAGCAGACACAAGTGAAACACAAGTGATAATGTTGCTGCTGTGAGGACAATGTTGCTGCTGTGGTACATCACAGAAAGCGTGAGAAACAGTCCAAAGATCATCAGTTGTCTTCAAAAATACTTGATGGAAGTACTGGTGAAGCCTGCTCAAAAAATTTAAAGGAATTTTTGAACCACAACTTGCACAATAAAAAAGGGCTTTGCTCTTAGTAATCTCTGAGCAGATGCCCAAGCTGATCCATATCATTATTATTAGCTAATGCAGGATAAAAATGAAAAAAATGTCCAACCCTCTGATTCATTTGCAGTAACGGGAAAGATCAGACACATAAGCGTGCCACAGAAACCTGTGGAAAGTGCTTTTCCATGTTTGAAAAGCACTCACAGTGTTTGTTTATCCGTCGAGAAGATCATTGCATTAGGTGCCACACGCTTGCACCACTTATGAATTTATACGCTTATTTACCATGAGGGAGCCGTGTGCAAAAAGGCAATTCCTTAGCTGCAGCACTCAATCAATAATTCACAGCAGAGAGGGAGGGCGGAATAAAACCTGGCGCCCTTCAAAAATGCCCCTTTCTCGCATGTTCACCAGCACAGGAACATGAAGAAACGGGTTAAAATAAGCACCACCAATCGCACAGCAGCACACAATGCTGTATTTCAAGATGCAAGGGTTGTAAGGTTTCCAACATCGAAGCAACAGGGTTGTTATGAAGTGCAGTTCTATATCCCACCTCCTATACGTTCTCTTACTTCAAGGATCTCTGCATCTGTTTTTTGGCACTAGTGCTCTTTGTTTTGTTTGTTTGTTTTTGAAGGCAGCACTAGAAACATGACCCTAGAAACCCATGTGTGTACAAAATCAGCACAGCACACAGACACTATGGAATACTATAAAGCGCTTACCGTATGTAACCTCAAAAAGTATACCCGGTATCATACAGTAAGTTAGAACCTACAGTATGTGCAAAATTGCACGTTTATAGATTGAGTGTATACAGTTGACAGCAAAGAACTACCAGAGTCAAATTCCTTTGGCGATTATGAACTTTGACGAATAAAAAAGTTTGGATTGCACAGTAGATGAATAGTAAAATCAATAACTCATAACTCCGTAACAACTTGCTTATCTCATATATCAGGTTCACTTCAGTGTATACTGAGAGCCTCATAATGGTCTACCCACTACAGCCTGCATTCACTGTCCACCAAATGCCTTCAAACAAACAAACCGTACAGAAGGGCTGCACAATTAATCGCAATTATCTGCCTACGCAACAGAATTCTCTTTTCTGATTGGCTAATGAGGTGATTGGTCTGTGGAACCGGTCAAGTGTCAAGCAGGTGACTAAGTTAGCTGTGCATAGAATCATTGTTTGGAATGCGGACGGTATCTAAGGGATAACGATGTAGGTAAGGCAGTCATGGGTGAGCGGTTAGGGCGTCAGACTTGCATCCCAGAGGTTGCCGGTTCGACTCCTGACCCGCCAGGTTGGTGGGGGGAGTAATCAACCAGTGCTCTCCCCCATCCTCCTCCATGACTGAGGTACCCTGAGCATGGTACCGTCCCACCGCACTGCTCCCCATGGGGCGCCACTGAGGGCTGCCCCCTTGCACGGGTGAGGCATAAATGCAATTTCGTTGTGTGCAGTGTTCACTTATGTGCTGTGGAGTGCTGTGTCACAATGACAATGGGAGTTGGAGTTTCCAAATGGGCTTTCACTTTTCACTATGTAGGTACCATGCACATGATCTACGGAAAATTAAATGATCACAACATCGGCATTGCAAACGAAGATTCTACACACGGCTAAGTTTCACTCCCGCGTAGAGACGCGTCTATCTTGCTCACAAGTTCTTAGTGTAGTTGGCACGGTTCCTACAACCTTACAGACAGTAATAGATTAAAAAAGTACCCTACCCTAACGGCAGATAAGCGCGATAATGGCCGAAGAGGTGATTGGTTCCACAAAGTTAATGAACACTGAGAGATGGTATTGTCCACCAAAGAGCTACTGTATTGCAGGTGGTAAGACATAGTAGACATAGAAGTACGGTACTCACTGTCCACCAAAGAGCTGCATGCCCAGGAGGGCAAAGACCACGATGAAGAGGAAGAGGAGGAAGAGGAGACTGATGATGGACTTCATGGAGTTCAGCAAGGACACCACAAGGTTCCGCAGAGAGTTCCAGTACCTGCGAAAAACCACGGGCCAAAACGCTGCTTTATGGAGTGCAGATCAATAAAGTACTGTGCATTACTACATTACATTACACTTTGCTGATGCTTGTATCAAAAGTGACTTACAGTTACTGGTACAGACTTACAGTATTGATTACAGTCGCTGGAGCAATGTGGGGTTAGGTGCCTTGCTTAAGGCCACTGATCTAAAACCCATCTCCCTAACCACTAGGCCATGGCTTCGCATATTAGGCCACGGCTGCACCCAATAAAGCAGTACATATGCACACCAAATTAAGCTGTTGACGACCTGAGACTTTCATGGTTTCAAGGTTTTCATGAATAGGGAAAAAAATATTTTGGCTGCTTTAAGACCCATGTGATCTGAAGAAGGCCATAGGACCCGAATATGTTCCAACAGAAATAAACCTTGTGTCACCGACTTGTAGCGTGGGGCACCTTTTTTCCTCTTCATGAAAATCTGAGTCCAGATCGATACCCACATCTGAATTCCACTAAGGTTTTCACTGAGGTACCAACTCAAATGGATGTCTCGTACTAAGTCACTCGACAGGAGTATTTCCAATGCAAAGAAGCACAGCTGTCTGAAAACCGTGTCTGATCCACGGAGTATCAAAGGGAAATGTCAACAGCGGGATGCTCTTGACAGCTTACTTTGTGACTTTGAATATCCGCAGCAAGCGTAGAGCTCGGAGTACGCTGATGCCAAACGAGGCTCCCGGTTTCACAGCGGCCCAGACAACCTCAAAAATGCTGCCAATAATAACCTGCACAGACACGAAGGAAGATGCGTCATCACAGGGAATTCAAGACGGCATTTTTTTAATGAGCTTCACTGCAGATGCAGATGCATGCTATATAATATAACCAGTATATATGGAAAATTTAAAATAAAAAAGAACAAAGTGTGATCCAGTTTCATTTAGATAATAGAATTTGAATAATTAAAATATTTTTTTGTGCTCATGTAACCTCACTAGCTGAATACTGAAAATGCCCAAATTTCATATGATCATTCATATAAACACTGTGGCATTTTTTTGTTGATATGGATGTACCAAAAAATGAGCGAGCTTGAAACATTTGTGGCCTTCAGCAGTCAAGCAGAGCGCTGATGGTGGATATCAGCAAGAGTTAAGCATGGATTCAATGGATATCAATGCATTCATTTTTACATCCATTCATTTACATTATTTGTTTTACATTAATTCATCCAAATGTGAAGGTACTTGTCTGTGCTACTTCGCCACTTGAACCCATAACCTCCCAAACATAGCAGCAGCTAGACATGGGAGTACAGGTATGGTACCACTGAGCCAAAGGTCCAGGCCCATAGCTCAGCACCGCCGGCCGTGTCAGTAATATGAAGTTTGGGGACGGAGGTTTACTAATAGATGAATGACATTCATTATGTCTTAAAGTTATATCAAATCTTCAAGTTTCTTTTGTGTCTAGTTTTTAATCTTTTACAAGTCTGAAACAAAAGAAACTTGAAGATTAGGTTTACTAATGTTTCACTGTCAAACGCTGATACTTGGCATCAGTTGACTACACCAAGAACTGTCATCAACCACATACAGTATGCTGTAGTGGATCACTCATGCAAAGCAATACAGGGTTACAGGTTTTCTCTGCGTGCAAGATGACCAAAGGGACGGTTACTCACTGCAAAATCAAAGCAGTTGAATGAGGAATGGAAGTAGGTCCTGGGTCCCAGGCCGTACATCTTCATAGTCATCTCTGTCAGAAACAGAGCCAGGAACACAAACTCTGCCAAATCTGTAGGCAGACACAATCACGGATCAATATAGAAGCTGCAGTGCAGAGCCAATTCATCTAGCACAGCTAATCCACTAGCGATGGGCATTTGCCTCATGTTCAGGTGTTGGTCTTTGGGTCTACGTAAAAGGAGAAAGAAGGAAAACCGGGGGAAACCTATTCTTCAAAATCTACTTTACGAAGAGGAACAGGTCTTGTGCCCCAATGGAAAGGGAAAAAAGACAACGAAAGCCAAAACAAAAAAGAAGGGAATGTTTCACTGGTTCACCAGTCAAAGAGGTGAAAAAGGGTGTCCAAATAGCCTAGAAAAAAGTTTTTACACAATATAAAGGTGCATTGTGTAATTTTTTAGCAGTTTCTTTCCAGAATCCATGCTGCCCATTCAAAAATGTTACATTTTCCATGAATACTTACCACCACCATTAAATTCTAAGTAGGCCTATTCATTATGACTGGGAAAATTGCACTTTTCATACACGAAAAGGTGGATCTTCTCCATGTCCGCCATTTTGAGTTTTAGCTGCAAAATCTATTGTACTTTGGTCATATAAGTAAATATTAGTTTATTATTTATTAAATATACATGAAAAGATCAAATTTGGCAGTAGGCAGCACTGTTTCAATGAGCAGCATAGTTGTGATACCTACTCTAGCCACCATCCTACACAGTGCATCTTTAAAACGTTAGTATTACTAGGTCACTTAGAATTGATAAAATGTCCAATAACTCATATAAATCTACAAACTACAGTACAGTATTTTAAGAAGCACTCAGTCTAAAATTCAAATAACTTGACACTGATGATGGCACAATCTGACACCTGCACAAATCATTATCCAGAAATATACAGCCTATTTTAAAAAAAATAAATAATAAATGACATGAATGCAAATTCCACATTTTGCATACTGTAAATATTGTGTGACTTACATAAAGCATAGGTGAGTCCCTCGGGCTGGTCGTAGTGCACGATAGCCACACACAGTGTGTTGAGCCCCACCAGGCACAGCACGGTCCAGTAGAAGCCCTGGCACTTCACCATGCGCCGGATGAAGAAGCGGACCCGCTTCTCTTTCCGCCGGAAGTAGGAGCTGTCGTTCTTGGCACTCTTGACGCTGGCCCTGGCAAACGGGGATCCTTGGGGTGCTGTTGGGATAGACAAAATGCAGCACGCACGCACGTACACACACACGTACACACACACGTACACACACACACACACACACACACACACACACACACACACACAGGGTCACAGTGGGTCACCATAGTCTTTTGAGTCTTTTGAGGAAGTGTGTTAAAAAAAATGTCTTCAAGTACGAGGAACTGAATCAGTACATCTGTATAAAGATAAGCTGCATCCTTGACTACAATGTATTTATTTCTTATCGGGATAGCATGTCAAACTACCATACTACAGTATTCCTCCTAAATGCAGACGACTTGTAGCCTCTTGCACACTGCACATGTACTGCAAGAGGTCATTTACACCAGCTTAAGAGCAACCTGAAGTTGATGCGGAGAAAGACAACCCTCGATTCTTTTCTCTTCTCCTTTCCCCCCCAACACCCTCCCCTCTCCACTGTTCCATGTTAAGGAAAAAAAAACCTCAGTAACTCCAATTAAGCCCAAATGTCAAGTGGACCTGAATAAAAAACGAGAGGTGAAAAATGGCTCCATTAGCGTTGGGCCGCCTGCTTCAGGGGTGCGATGGGCTATAATCATTTCTGCGGCTATTTTAATCCCGCCGAATTTGACTCATGCGAGGCGCCGTTAATAGAGTAACATGTCATGTGGACCCTGCTACCTCCCGTCTCTTCATTGTCTTTCTCCTCTCCTCTGCTCTCCTCTCCTCTCCTCTGCTCTCCTCTCCTCTCCTCTCCTCTCCTCTCCTCTCCTCTCCTCTCCTCTCCTCTCCTCTTTTACATTCTCATTATTGCTCTCTAGTCTACCCTTTTGTCAAATACTTTCATTTTAAACAAAAATATTTTTAATTGACCAAACCTTTCATATACATTAATGTAAACGGAGGTTTCTTCCCACTATTTCTCTCTGATTTTGTCATATGAATCGAATTACTGTGTGCAGTTGCCTATGCTGCTTATGGGCAATTTTTTACTTTAAAATTGTGTCTGTGTTGACAAAAATATGTCAGAGCCTATGTTATGAAAAAAGCCAAAAATAGGGCGGTTGCTCCAATACATTGCTGCAAAGCAGAGACCTTTGTTTGTGACACTTCTATATTTTGGATTTGAACAATTCTTTCCAAATTAAAATCTGCTTTAGCCATAGTGAATATACAATGATAAATCTGCCATTACTGTACATTGCTGCGCAGTCGGGCTGTAACGATTCACTCAACTCACGTTTCGGTTCGTGTCACGATTTATGCCCTACGTTTCGATACACCCCATGTTATCGTGGGGTGTATCGTATCGTAGGGCATAAATCGTGATGAATAAAAACTATGATAGTTTATAGGTAGAATAGGTTGCAAGAGGCTACTAATAATTTTTAAAAAGTTAAAATATAATAATGATGATGATTTGAAGCTTGGAAGCACTATCACTTCATATCATGTGGCTGTTTTCTGGACTGATGGTAACAAAACTTGTGGTGTATCACGATACTGCCTCCTTCAATCACGATACAGTATTGTCACTCTGTGTATCGCAATTTCTCGGTTCGATACAATATCGTTACAGCCCTACTGCGCAGTATAGCCAATACTGTAGGTGCAAGTGAGGATGGTGGCGACTCTCAAAATCGTAAGCACACTCCGGCCGTGTGTGATTTAGATATGTACATGTAATCATCTAATGTTAAATGTTTTCATGTGAATGTACATTTACAGTAGGAGCCACTTATTTAAGAAAAATGTCCCATTCCATGTGCACATCATGTGACTTACATGAGACTTCCGAGGTGCTTGCAGCTGGATCTTGCACAGGAGCATTCATGTGTAACAGTTAAGGTTAGATATGTTTGCCTAGCCACTCTGACCCTGCGGAAGTGTGTCAGTTAGACATTCCATTGGCCTTACTGTGAAAGTGCAGATATGCACTGATAAATTCATTACAAGAATATACGTCTTAAGCATCTTTATTGAGGGTCATGTATGTAGCTCCTACTGTTTGATGGAAGCTGTCTTTGTGTGTGTGTGTGTGTGTGTGTGTGTGTGTGTGTGTGTGTGTGTGTGTGTGTGTGTGTGTGTGTGTGTGTGTGTGTGTGTGTGTGTGTGTGCATGCATGCGTGCGTGTCATCTTTTTACTCTGTAGCTACTGTACTTTGCACATGTTCCCTGACTAAATAAACCAAAGAAGTTAAAACTAAAATAAACTAAATTGGCGGTGTCCTTACCAACTGATGAGATGTCAGTGAAGTGTTCCTCCCCTTCCTCGGCGTTGATAAGGTCATTCTTGCTCTTTTTTACTCTTTTTAAGACTGAAGGGGAAAAGGTAATGTCAAGGTACATTTTAATCAAGAAAAAAATATGTGTTGTGGCACACTCACAACTTTAATAACGTGGTCACTGCATTTCACCCATGTTTCCGCTTTTACACCTCCATCAGGGTCATTCAATATAAAGCCAAGAATAGCAAGAAACATGACGCGTAACCTTTCACTAAGCGGTAAAACATGAAACCGCAACATAAAAGTATCAAAGCTAGCAACGGAGGAGCACTAGCATGCAAATTAAGAGACTTGAGTTCATACGTTTGCATGCCATGATACAACAGTACATTACTTTTTGAGAAATCGTACAGGCAGGCTACGAAGAGACACAGAGAGACACAGAGAGTACACGTCACACACATACACAACACAAACACAAAAAAGGAAATAGACAATACTGTACATTATCTCTGGATTATGTCACATAATAAAAGATATACATAGGCTACTTAACGAACTGAGGAAAACTGAAGAATTAAAGATAAACTGCAAACAGCACATTCACAGCAGCACAGCCCGTAATATATTTGACTTGTGCTACCCACACGACTTGCAATCAGCCACTGTACAACTTTAGCTTACAAGTATAGAGATATTTTTGAAAATGCATCCGTTTTGGCCTCTTGTTTTTAAGTAAACAGAGAATTAGACATTTCATTTCAGGTTGTAAGAATATCCCTTTCAAGGGGCTAAAACGCACCTGGAACAATGGAGTTTTTATTTTCATACATGTGCCCTATTTACACATAAACAGATAAAATATCTGCTTTTAAAAAACCATCTGCTTTTAAAAACATACAGTTGAGGACGATATTATTAGCCCCCCTCCTGAATTTAGACATTTCTCTAGATTTCTGAGTGAGAATGACCATTATTTACCGTTTCTGTTATTCTGAAAACAAATACACTGATGGGGATAATTTCCAATGAGTTGAATTTGGATTTTTCTATTGTTACAATGAGTCTAAACAAAAAAAGCCAGAAACGACAAGGACAAAAGTATTAGCCCCCTGATCATTAATAGTCAATATGGCGCCATTTATGAACCAAAACTGACAACAGGCTCTGTTAAGTTGTTACCTAGGTTGGCACATGTCCCACTTGGGATTTTGGCCCATAACGTCACTGCAAAGTGTTCTAGCTGGTCCAATTTGCATGGATGCTGAGCATAGACATTTGCCACAGACTGGACTATGAGTGGGTCATTCCAGTATCATGGTTTTAGTGTCCTTGAAGAACCTTTGAAGTAATTGAAATGTATGCTTTGGGTTACAATGTTGGTGGAAGACCCAGAAATCCAGATCCAGACCCAGACTCCCTGTGTCTGAGGCTGAATAACAGACTAAAAACCTGATGCCCCCACCACCATGTGTAACTGTGGAAACTGCTTAGTCTCATTAGACCAAAGAAACATTGGACACCTGCCTAGATCTTGTTATTGACCTGGCCTCACATGGAGTTTTTATTTTAAGAATGACAGAGCTTCATCATCTTGTCTTTGGGGCCATTATCACAGAAAAACCCCTTTACTAAAGGTGGTGCATATCAGAGTGTTATTGAGCTTTGCCTGTGAACATTTGAAAGTCAAAAAATTGTTTTGAAAGTCTCTGCTTTCATCTGATGAGATTCAATTGCACCTGCTTTGATGCATGAATTCTGCTTCTGTCAGGTGGAGAAAGGGATAGGCCTTAAACCTTTATAACATGGTTTCCACAATTAAACTTGGTGGTGGAAGCATCATTCTGTGGCACCCTCAGCCAATGGAAACCTTCTTTGGATGTATGGCACCATAAAGACATAAGATTATGTGGAAGGTGACCATGGAAAAATATGCTCATACAGGAAGCTAAGATCTTCACTGGATCTTTCAATAAGATAATAACCCAAAACTTAAGCTTACATCAAAAATAGTTCAAATGTTCTTCAAGGATACTACAACCATGGTCATGGAGTGGTTCAGACCTCAATCCTTTAGATAGTCTTAGAGGAGTGCTAAAAATGAATGTCTATCCTCAACATCAATGCGATTTGGACCATCTTAACTATGTGCAATGAAAAAATGGTCCAAAATCCCTGGTTGGACATGTGCCAACATAGTTCAAAACTAATCAAAGTGCCTGGTGTCAATTTTGGTTAATTAATGACTATTGACTATTGACTGTATTGACTTTTAATGAAAAGGGGGCTAATACTTTTGTCCTTGCCATTTTACCCTTTTTTGTTGAAACTCATTGTAAGAACTGAAAAGTCCAAATTCAACGTCTTGGACAGGGCCGTCATTAGCCCTATTTTAGGGGTGCTTTAGGCCCAGTGGTGTAGTCTACCTAAAACACAGGTATACGGAGTATACCCACTTCTAAATTTCAGGGATTTCAGTATACCCACTTAATTTGATTGATTTGATTGATTAAAACATTTGATTGATCCATTATTTAGAATAGCACAAATATTTACAGTGTACCCACTTCAAAAAAATCTCAAATATACAGTGTACCCATCATAAAAAAGTAGACCACTGTTTAGCCCCCTTACATTAGTATTAGCCCCCCCTTTAACGATTTTGCAAAAAATATATATATATATTTTTTTTTTTTTTACATTTTTCCAAAAGCAAATGCAGTAAATCACTGAATACGAACCACCAAGAAGGCAAGTTCATCTGAATACAAGTTCCAGTTTGCTTATTTATTGTTTAATGCCACTTACATCCTACTGCACAGGAATAAAAGCAGAGTGCACAGCAATATGTTATGCGGGGGGGAAATAGGTAGAGGATTGCACATTTTCTTCCTCTGGGGTTAAGCCCCCCTGTCTCTCAAACCTAGTGACGGGCCTGGTATTGGATATTATCTCCATGGTATATTAGTTTCCAGAATACCATAGATTTATTAATAATGGTCATTCTCACGGAGAAATCAAGAGAAATGTCTAATTTCAGGAGGTGGGCTAATAATGTCGCCCTCAACTGTATCTGCATACGTGTAACCAGCACGTTAACCACAAGCCATCCCGGGTAGCCGTACACACACCCACACACGTGCTGTACAGTAGCTTCCATGCCACACAGCGCCCTATCAGCATTGTACATTTAACATGATAAAAGCTTTGGTGATACAGAATAGTTCAGAACTGGAAGTCGTGCACACAGTCACTTTGCTAGCCACTGCACGACATGGCCACAGGCTATCGTATGCAGCCCTATACACATGTACTGTAGGACGGTAGCTTCCATGACACACACAAAGCCGTGCCTGTGCCAGCATTGTTTTGCTGCATTTACCTCCCCTCTCTCTCTGTGGCGGAAAACTGCTGTAATCTAATTAACTTGTCAGCCTAATCTCCTTAATTAGCAAATGCTCACACACAGGCTTTGAAAGCTATACTGCTGAGAGATTAGTGGTTCTTGATAGCACAGCGCACGGAAGCATGGGCGGTAAGGGCGGGAGGGCGGCAGGGCGGCAGGGCGGGAGGGTTGGTGAATGGCTGGTTGGATGCATTAGGGTCCTTGGAATGAGCATGCGAGAGGGAGAGCATCCCCAGCAAACCATGCAAGGGCACGGTGCACTGCACAGTATCTGGACGAAAGCAAAATGCCGCAGTTATACGACACAACGACAAAACTGTAACGCAAAAAAATCAGTAACAGGAACATTACGAAACCATAAGTCATCGTCATCACAAAAACAAACAAACAAACAGGAACATCAGCGCATTTTTACTACATATTGTAAAAAGCCATTACAGGAGTATTGTACTCCGCCCGTTTTGATTGGTGGGCACTGGCTGCCGGACAACACTAACCATGGTAATAAACTTCCACCGACAGGAAATCTATGACTCTCGAGAGACGTGAATACATTTGCAAAGGGAGAGAGAATGATGAAAAATGTGTTCTTTCACGGCTACACAAAGAATGCGGTTTATTATTGGCATACCTACGCGTGTGTGTACAGTATGCGACGCTCACTCACAGGCAGGGACCCTGGTATGTCATGCATGATGAATAACCGTTTGGCTTTACAGTAGAAAATATGTGACGTGAGGCATAATGGTGGACAATATACAGTATACAGTGACTTTCACAGTGTTAATTCAACACGCAAAGAGTCAAGTTTAACACTCACAGTGTTGCTCCTCCCACTGTGTAACACTGCAGGACTTATAAAAGGAAGTCTGTCACATCGAGTCATGCTACTAAGGTAGGCGTGTGCCGCTGGTATGGTACATGGAGCTAATAGTCAAAAGGCAACTTTCATATGATAGGAACAACTTGTTGGGAGGCTTGCTGTTTAGGGGGATATTAATCATGATCAACTGTTTTACAGCTAAATATGGAAGACGTGTGTCAGACTGACTCTACAAACAGCAAATGAGGTGTGGACACATTGCACATCCACCACCTGACAATCACACAGAGACAATAACACCTGTTCTTCACAAAGACACATTTTGCTGCACATCAACGTATAATGGTGGCCGATGTGTAGCATTACGGCCACGTACACGTTAGAATGCACCTGTAACTATTTAACCCATTGATGCAAGATGCTGCGTATACGCAACACTGACGAAGGCATCTGAAACTGCATGGACGCAGCATTCAGCTTCATGAGATTTGAGTTTTCTATCAAATATGTGGGTACATTAAAGCTGAATGAGCACATTCTAATGCAAGATGAGGAAATTTTAACTGAAACTTAACTCATGTTTTTATGTACTTCGGAAGGCTGAGATATTTAGGTTTTTAAATACGGAAGGCACTTTTTCCCAAAAATGGGCTTGGGCATTTAGCAGCCATTTTTGCAGGTGCCTTAGGCATCAATGAGTTATGGTTCATTCTTTTGAAACTCGGCGGTCGGACACCCAGACCTCCGCCTCGGGAAATTATCAGGATTACGAAACACAGACTCGGAGCACTTCAATATACTCCGAGTTCGGTAAACTGCTGTTTTCAGACAGTTGTACTGACCCCAGCTGTGGCAATAGAACACATTTACAATGGATGTCGGGAGAACAAACTCGGGTCTACAGACAACCAAGTTTCGAAAGAATGAGCCATTAACCCATTGATGCCTGATGTTGCGTTGCGCAACATTGGCCCTGGTGCCTGGAGCTGCATTACACAACATTCAGGCTCATGAGACTTGAGACAACTTCATTAAAAAATCTCTGTTTGTTTGAGATGAATGAACACATTCTAATGAAAGATGCGGGTCTTAGCATTAATGCAACTCAGTGCATATTTTTATGTGCTTCAGAAGCTGAGATATTTAGGTTTTTATAGGCGGAGGGCAGCTTTTCTTAATAAGGGCTCAGGCATTCAGCACCCTTTTTTGCAGGTGCCTTAGGCGTAAATGGGTTAAAGCCCCCTTATGAAGGAGCAGGTACTCACCTGAGCTGCTGGTGGGTTTCCTCTTGTACCAGGCGCCGTCTAGAGACTTCTCCTCCGCGTGCTTGTCCTCTTCGGCCAGCATGACTTCCTCTGAGACAGACACGCATGGCGTCAGTCAACAGGCAACCCCCCCAACGGCCATCATACACAGATGGCCACCGTCCATCACACAGTATGAAAACATTGGCAATACAGAATACAGTGACCTTTAGGAAATAGTTTGCAAAGCAGCAAAGAAACATAGTAAAATATTTTAGTGATGCAGAATAATGACAAGGGGTAGGTCATGTGATAGGTCTGGTTGGTCACATGACGGAGCACAAAAACTACAGGCAAAAAAATCTGTCTGCGATCTGTGATGAAAAATCATAAAAATCTGTTCACTTCCTTCCTCATAGCTTTCATGATAACACCAAATGTCATTATCAAATTCTTATCCAATGCTTAAAATTATTCATCCTTACTGTACTTCTATAATGCACTGTGCTTCTTTCCATGAGCACTTGACAAAGCAAGATAATCAGTTTGTCTGAAGAAGATGTAAACATTTGAAAAACGAGTTGTGAGTTTGCACCTAATAAATGGTTAAACTTTTCAGTGTTATCCAGCATTGTCCTTAATTCGTACGAGAAAGCTGCTAACAAAGAGTTAACTGTGCGGCTATATCTAACATTTTCCTGTGATCTCTACTTCACCTTTGCCATTTTCCCTAGTTCACCCCTCATGTTGCTTGCACATCCAGTCAGACCACCCTCATCTGCCCTCTTTTCTCTCTCTCTCTGTCTCTGTCTGTCTCTCTCTCTCTCTCTCTCTCTCTCCTCTGACT
>NC_085859.1:29070007-29072507 GCF_034702125.1 Engraulis encrasicolus | reverse complement strand
AAACATGGTGAACAATAACATCAGGTTCAGTCGAAATGAACTCGCACACCACTTGTGCAGAAGCACTTATGAAGCACTTATGCAGAAACACTTTTTAGTCTACAGAAAACATGAAAAAGCAAAGCACTACCAGGGCTGCTCGATTATGAGAAAAATCAATATCACGATTATTTCCGTCAATATTGATATCATGATTTTTTTTAGACAAAATTTCTTTTAAAGGTAGCTGTGCGAGATTTTTAGTTGTTTATTTTCAGAATTCATGCAACCCATTCACTAATGTTACCTTTTTCATGAATATATTTATGTATTGTTACTGTATGACCTGGAAAATTGGACTTTTCATACATTAAAAGGAGGACCTTCTCCATGGTCCGTCATTTTGAATTTCCAGAAATGGACATTTTTAGCTGCAACAATGACTGTACTTGGGTCATACTAGAAAATATGAGTTTATTGCTTAATAAACTTTCATGAAAAGATCAAATTTGGCAATAGGCAACCCAGTTTCAATGAGCAGCATAGTTGCAGTACGTTTGTTGACCATTTCATTGCACAGTGTACCTTTAAAGACAAATAATTGTGCTAAACAATTCACAATCTTCCCTCCCTTCCACAGTGTGAGTGGAGGGCCAGACAGTGAAACCGAGAAACACACCCTGGCGTTTTGCATGAGTGTTGGGTAGCAAGTCTGCTCTGTGCTCGCAATGGCTTGAGTGGAGGGAAATGCATTGCACTTAGCACTTAGTAATCTACCTTTTGAAATATTTTTTCAACTCGATATTATGAAATTTGAAGTTGTTTGACAGCAATATTGATATCATAATATACAGGTACATTCGATATATTGCACGGCACTACCCCATTTTATTCTTAGTGCAAACTGTTTTCAGTCAGTCAGACCATCATTGCACACATTTCAAATAAGGACACATCCTTATATCAACTACGTTCACACATTGTAAAGACATGCTGGAATGCAGGTGAACGCATATAGAGGACAGAGTCATCCAATTTGACTGCTCCTATTGCGGTGTAAAATGCAACGTACAGTAGGGGGTAAGGTCAGGTGGCACCAGGCTCGTACGAAATTCCGAATGGAAAGAATTTCAATTCAAAGTAATGCCATAATACGAACACTAGGTGGTGGTGTTCTATGTACTTTCAATGGGTGGCAGTGGTGTAGTCTACGTAGAACGCGGGTATACGGAGTATACCCACTTCTAAATTTCAGGGATTTCAGTATACCCACTTCAAATTGATTGATCCATTGTTTTGAATGGCACAACTATGTACAGTATACCCACTTCAAAAAAATCTCAAATATACAGTATACCCACTTCAGAAAAGTAGACTACACCACTGATGGGTGGTGTAGATTAAATTCAAAGAAATTCAAGGTAATGGCACCACCTAGTGTTCGTATTATGGCATTATTTTGAATTGAAATTCTTTCCATTCGGAATTTCGTACAAGCCTGGGTGGCACGGATCACTTCTATGCCAGACCATGAATGGGCAACGTTACCCATGGGAACCCGGGTCTGAGTACGGCCTGGGTCATTTCCCAAACCTACCCCATCACTCTCTCTCTCGCTCTCTCCCATTTACTTCTTCACTCTCTTCACTTTCCTATCAAACGTAGGCAAAAGGCAACATATAGCCTTGTGTTACTGTATGAAAAGAGTGAAAATGAAATAAAAGCACCAGAAATAATATACTTGTTGTTACAGAGGTGCTGTTTTAGTAGTAGCATATATCAGGGTGGTGCAACCACACCTAATGGCACTATTGTATGGATTAAATTGTCTTTTTTTTAAGCAGATTATCTAAGAAGCATATTCATTGCAATGCATTAATGACCAATTTCTAATGAATGTATTGGCATTTGCTGTGGTTGTACCACATGATGTCAGAGCCCAAAAAACATCATTGACCCACAGAAGAGCAGGTGAAATCGAATTAAATGTATGGTAGTGAGCTATGACAGACTTCAGCAAATGTCAGATGTGTTTGCATCCCGCTCTGCATCCATCCAATTTCACCTCTTTTTGGGGCTTTTGTAGCTGCTTTTGTTGCTGCTGGTGACTATCTACTAAACTAATGTTTGAGCTGCCCTAGCCCCAGGCCAGAATCTTGACATTATGTGGGTGTGCGTAAAAATAACCCTTCTTTGCATCTGCACTTGTTGTTCTGTATATTTCCTGTGCACTTGTATCTGCTCAACCGTATCTCACTCATTTCGTAAAGTCTTCACGAAAATAATAGATTCATTTTCGTGGTGCATTCATGTTATTGCCCGCCTTTCGTAAAGTCTTCACGAAAATAATAGATTAATTTTCATGCTGCCTATTCACTTGAATTGCCCGACTGTTGCCTAGCGACCCACTAGTTTGATGCCCTTTCGGTAGTCTACTGTCACATGGTAATCAAACATTTCAAACAAGCAATTTAGGGTTAGGTTTAGGGTCAAGGTTAGGGTTAAGGTTAGGGTTAAGGTT
>NC_085859.1:28997507-29067507 GCF_034702125.1 Engraulis encrasicolus | reverse complement strand
AAAATATTGAGGAGCATTGGCCAATCAGAGTGCGACTGTGCATTGTATGGAGAAACATCCTGGGTAAATTTTAGGATGTGCTTCTCCTCAGAGATTTTGATAGGAAACTAGAACTAAACTGCCTCTGTTACTCCTGGCTTTCTCGTAGTGATTGGAAGTTGGCTCTAATAAACCCGCCCTAAAGTTGTTGACCACCAATATCAAATAAGTTTTTGTAAGAGAAATGACACTTTACCCGCGCTGTTCTTCAGTCTCATTCACGGACAGTAGACCTACAGAGTTTTATATTGACACCATGGAGAGCAAAAGAGAACATGTCTTGAGATCGGTGTTGGGATTCCTACAGGGACAGTATTTGGACCATACAGTCTATTTGCAAAGGAATTGGATAGGCGATTTGATGAACCTAATTCGCAGAGTGCTCTCGAGAGGCAACTTTTAGCTTACTACTTGTAATGGCACCGCCGAGTGCCTCGATGTTCAATGCGGTTATGGCAAATTATGTTGTCGTAAAGTTACTGAAGTGCTTTTGTTGTGCGCAGCGTATCCCACTGTCGGTTGTAGAGAAGAGAGGTGAGAGCTGGTGTTTTATGTGCTGTAATCAAGGACGTCTTATTTATCTGTTGTTGTGGTCAATGCGGGATAAAGTCATTCGTGGCAGATGGACAGACGCTAGCTGACGTTAGCTGGCCAATACGCGCAATATTTCCTGGCTGTCATCACGAACAGTAGGTCGCGTGTGACAACAAGCAGGGATAGAGAAAGACAGCGCATTTGTTGTTGTTTAAGTTATTATTCTCTTCTGTCGTGCAGAGGGCTGGGCTGATGGGATGGACTACGTGGAAACTCTTACTATTTGTGACGTGTGTCTGTTAGGCTACAAAAGGTCTCCGGTTTTGTGGTGATGAACTTGCACTGGAATGGTTGGTAGCCGATATCTGAGAGCATATCCGGGGTTTCAGACTATGCAACCTGTCCCTTCTCTAGAACTAGTGACCCCTTGCATCGTGCACATCTCAAAACAGCTTGGGATTTTTTTGTGGAGCAAACTGAGTCCCTTTTACTTAGGCTACACGTTTCACTTGCTGCAAACCTCATCATGGCCTATTAAATAGAGCTAGGCAAGAACTGAAATCCATGCCTATCGACACCTTATTATGCTGACGTTTACCTGCGCTATTCCAGAGATTTTTTTAGGAACTCTCTCTGGCTATTTTTTTAAACTCTCTCTGGCTATTCTGTATTGTGCCTCCCTAATCAACATCCACCCACCGCTACTGGGCTGGCATAGGCTACTTTTGATAAGAATTATAGGCATCCGGTTAAATCTGCCAGGATGGATAGCCCATCTGAGTGTTTTTGGGTGTGTTATTATTTTTGAGAATAGCTGTGTAAATCAAGGGGAAATAATGAGTACGTCTATTCTAAGATAAAGTCCACGAAAATAGACTTAATATGGCCGTTAAACACTGCAGGAACGTTAAGAACGAACGTTATTTTTCGTTCCGAACCGGTTCAGGAACGATATTTTTGTGGGGGAACGATTGCAGGAACGAAAACGTTAAACTGAAACTTGCCTGAACCGTTCGGAACGGAACGTTTGAAAAATAATTTCGTTTTCAAGCCCTGGTGCACAGGCTGCCCAAATGAAGTATGCTGGAATCAATCGGGATGTGAAGGTGAGCCACGGGGGAGTTTAACCACATTCAATATCACGTCAACACTTACAAGCACACACTTCCCCCCCAGAACAATATACATCCTGAAAGGTATTTGTTTAATACTGAAAAGCCAAAGTCAAAATACTATGATAAATACTACACTAATAAAAACATGTTGACGAACCAAAGCAACACTTAAAGGGGTATGCCACTATTTTGGGGCTTAATACAGTTAAAATCGCTGGCCAGGGTTTATAAAGGTGGTAAAGTGTCTTATTTTTCATGTAAGCCGTTGTCTTGCTTAAGACAAGTTAAAAGAGGGAGCATGTCGCTAAGGTAGTGAAAGTCAATTTTTAACTCCCTCTTTTAACTTGTCTTAAAGCAAGACAACGCTTAACATGAAAAATAAGACACTTTACCACCTTTATAAACCCCAGCCAACAATTTTAACTGTATTAAGCCCCAAAATAGTGGCATACCCCTTTAAAATGACAAAATTATGATTCAAATAAACAAATGTAATCTTGGCATGGCATACTAAAGATGCAATAAGTCAATAATCAGTAAAAACTTTCAGTGGAGCACATTTCAAGATTACCTAATGGTCACTTGCCAAATATGTCAAGACAAGACCTTCAACATCCACAGCTGTGTGGTAACTCTACCACTTCAAAAGTCCACCTAGCTCTGCCTCTCAGCACATCCGGTGATACAAAACCAATGTGCTCTGTCAAAAAACAACCCAGAGAGAGGGTGTGTGGGGTATAGAATCCAAAAAGGTTCCCAAATAGGGCAGCAGAGAAGAGAGAAACGGGGACAGCCATGTGTGTCAGCCAATCCTCCCCTCTCCACCTCCACCCCCACCTCCACCTCCACTTCATCCCACCACAGACAAACAGACAGACAGACAGACAGACAGACAGACAGACAGACAGACAGACAGACAGACAGACAGACAGAGCGAAACACAAAGAGAGAGATGCAAAGAGTGAGAGAAAGAGAGACAGAGACAGAGTGAGACAAGGAAATGTTCCACTCTCCATCCCCATTTCTCCCAACCACAGCACGGTCCAAAGGAGGAGGCAGCCAGCAGGCCGGAGGAGAGGAGGAGATTAGGAGGGGGGGGTAGCTCCACGGTGTCTGCCTGAGACTGAAAGGCCAGGCTGGGCTGGGTTAAGGCCTCTTACCCTGACAGCACTCCCAGCACCAGGTTGAGCATGAAGAAGGAACCGATGATGATGAGGGGGATGAAGTAGAGCCAGTTCCAGGTGTTTCCTGAGGCATCATTGGCCTGGAGAGAGAGAGAGAGAGAGAGAGAAAGAGAAGGGGGGAGGGCAGAGAGAGAGAGAGAGAGAGAGAGAGAGAGAGAGAGAGAGAGAGAGAGAGAGAGAGAGAGAGAGAAGGGGCAGAGAGAAAGAGAGGGTGGAGAAAGGGCATCGTGGAAAAAATTACTTACAATCCAATCAATTAATTTTTCATTTTGTGTGTGTGTGTGTGTGTGTGTGTGTGTGTGTGTGTGTGTGTGTGTGTGTGTGTGTGTGTGTGTGTGTGTGTGTGTGTGTGTGTGTGTGTGTGTGTGTGTGTGTAGGCACAATATGGTTACAATACCATTTATTGCACACAAGCAATTCACATCGGTAGTATTACCAATCAAAGCAACGATTACAAAATTACAAGAGCCTTGTGGCATTTTCAAAATGTCGGAGCGTTGTAGAGGAGGGATATATAGAACCCATCACAGTCACATTCATGATTCGAGCTGCTAGGAATCGATGAATAGCATTGAGCATCTCTGGTCTCTCTGCGGATTCAATAATGTTACAGCACGGACTGTCCAGCAGGAGAAGGAGACGAAATGGATAACTGCTAAACGTGCGGCGCGCCCCTCTAATGGCTGCCACCGGGTAGCCTGGCCACCCTCGCCTCAGCTCCAACACACTCACGCACGCACACCTCCACTCTGATACTGACAAATGACAACCCCAGAGGAGGTTGTCTTGCCAAACCCCTACAAAAAAACAACAACACTCTGACACTCACTAAAACCGACACACAGAGTAGATCAGGGCAGACCGGGAAGGGAAGGGAAGGGAAGGGAAGGGAAGGGAAGGGAAGGGAAGGGAAGGGAAGGGAAGGGAAGGGAAGGGAAGGGAAGGGAAGGGAAGGGCGGGGAAGGGAAGGGAAGGGAAGGGAAGGGAAGGGAAGGGAAGGGCGGGGAAGGGAAGGGCGGGGAAGGGAAGGGAAGGGAAGGGAAGGGAAGGGCGGGGAAGGGAAGGGCGGGGAAGGGAAGGGAAGGGAAGGGAAGGGAAGGGAAGGGAAGGGAAGGGAAGGGAAGGGAAGGGAAGGGCGGGGAAGGGAAGGGAAGGGAAGGGAAGGGAAGGGAAGGGAAGGGAAGGGAAGGGAAGGGAAAATAGATCATTATATTATAGTTTTACAGTTCTCTAAAGCACATTTTTTGTAACTCTGGCTGCTTTTGCAGAACTTTTCACACAGATACACAAACCTATCATCAGATACATAAACATATTAGCCAAATAGCACAAAAGTGATTTTATGTTTGCCACATGCTATAACAAACTAGAAATGCACTCAGAAAGTGCAGACCTACACCAAGGAAGCTGTTTGATAGAACATTTGACTATGTATTGTTAAACTGTATTTTTTTCAAGTCTTTAGTCTTTCTGCCTTGTTTTTGTGGAATTAGAAACTGAAATGTCAAAATTCGCCCCAATCAAGCGATGGTGAAGAATGTTTCAAAAAATCCCTGGATCCGGATCGCGATGCGGATCAGCAGCACAATTTAATCACTTGATGCTTTTGTTATTTTCAGCAACTCCACAAAATTTCATCCCAATCTGTTCATTACTTTTTGAGTTACCCTGCTGACAGACAGACAAACAGACAGACAAACAAACCAGCCCGACCGAAAACATAACCTCCTCCTAGGCAGAGGTAACAACAAACATTCATTGAACAACACTCCTATATGTGAATAAAAGTCACTGCTATACAGATCAGATCAGAACAGAACAGAACAGAATGGAGCGGTATGGAGCAAAACTGAAAGGAGGGGAAGGGAACAGAACGGAACAGATCATTACAGAGCTGAGCAGAGGCGGGGAAAGAGAACAGTTATCAGTTAACACAGAGGACGTCTTTCTACTGTGCAGCAGATCGCTCTAAAACCAGAATAGATGAGAGCAGAACTGAATGGAACGAAACAGAACAGAACACCACGGAGCAGAACAGAGGAGAACAGAACTGATTTCTCCACAACAGTTCTCTCCATAACAGTTCTCTCTTAAACAGTTCTCTCCACAAAAGTTCTCTCTACAGTGGCCTGCTATACAGGAGGTTTGCTGTTGTTTTTCCACGCCGCTTTGGAATCGGCACTTTGTGAGCGTTTTGCGACTCTATTAGGAGCAATCACGGCATGAAATGTGGGGACATAACGGGCAATGACCATAGGAATTCATGAGGCGTGCAACGCTTTGAGGAGGCCGGACGATTTTTTTTCTCTTCTTTTTCTCTCCTGTGGTATTCGCCTTGGAGGGCCATTTGTATGTTGTGTGTAATTGCAAAGGGGGGAAACCAGGGGCCTTTGCTGAATCAGCAGACTCAATTGCATACAAATTGGCGTTTTGCACCATCTCCTGGCTCCTGCTGCTTGCTCCGCCTATTCTCGATTTCTCTACCTCCCACACATACGACTTCCTGAACAGACAATTTGAGCGATGAACTGCTTCATCTCGCCACACCACTCTCTCTCACTTTCTCTCTCTCCCTCCTCCTCCCCCCGCTCCCCCCCTCTCTCTCTCTGCATGTGTATTCCTGCGATTATTTCAAAATGGCATTTTTTGGCAAGGGGAACGTACACGAATCTGGGAGAGCCACAGTGGTGGACTGCTAAATCTCCTGCCGTCCCCCCCCAAAAAAATCAATTGCAATGTGTCAAGACTCTGCACAAAATATGTTCCCTGAATACTTCTCATTTCCAGAGAGCTGTTTCTCAGACACAAAGCTTATTGTCAGAAGGGAGGGATGAGGTGAGATTCACCCCTCCAGACAGACGAGAAACATGGCAGCTTGAGTCACTGAAATAAATCTTGAAAACTAATTGCGGAGGAAACTTCAAATCCGGATACATCAAGCAAGGGGCCCTAACATCAGTTGGGAAATGTTTCTCTTTCCTGTCAGTCACCACAGTCTAGAGTCTAGACTTCAAGGGCCACCGTGCACTTTTCGGACCAGAGGAAGAGAAATGGGAACACATAAAAATAGCACCAAAACTCGGACTCAGCTGAGTGTTCCTATTCTCCACAGAAAATACAGACCTTGGCATCATCCATATGTCAAACTTCATTTAGGAACACAATAGTTGAGGTAGGCAGGCACACTGGTGATGATGCCCCTTGCTAGCCCCTTAGGGCTGCTTGAAATAGCTACATTACGTATATCAATATTAATACTGTACACAACGCTCATTTTAGAAATAATTTAGATCATTAAGTCATTTTAGTAAAATGGTACTAGTATGGTGGTGTATACGGTACGGCACCAGCCATTTTAATAAAACTGCTAACACCTTTCAGCAGTTGAGCTTGCACTGAATACGTCAGATAAAGTAGGGCCTACTTTAGATTTTGCCAAATTTCAGTGTTTTCGCAGCTCCCTCCATAATATTTGTGAATAAGCAGCATACTTCCTGGGAATAAACTGCTAAATTGCATATTCTACCTTTAAGGTACGTATACTGCATTACACATCATTTTAGACAGTAAACTTGTTAAGGCCTTTTCAGCAGTTGAGCTCGCACTGAACATGTCAAATACTCTGGATTTTGTCGTATTTCACCATGCTTTTCCTACGGTAGCTCCCACCATCCAAAACACTAAATCACAGGATTAAAGCTTCCACCAGAGACCAGCACCATGCTGTTCCACAGGGATCCCCAAATGCACCGGAGAGGCAGGAAGGAGCCATTAGTGAAAGCACTAACTGGCCAGAGATGAATGGTGCACTATGAAAGTCGACTATATACAACTTCAAATCAGACAGCAGTTTGGCTATGATTATAATATTTTTTAATATCAAATATGATATTAAATAGTAGCCTACTATCAATGGTCCATCACAAATGTGGCCAATAAACAACTTCAGATCAGACAGCAGATTGGCTATGGTTGTAGTATTTTATAATATTCTATATTTTTGTATATTTAATAGCACTATAAATGTTTATTTTTCAGACCTCATAGAAGCATATCTACCAGAGCCTGAGTGTTTTAGCTGGAGCTAAGCACCAAAAAGCCTTTCCCTTTCCACTGAGCTGAACAAAATCAATGAGTCCATGAAACTCTAGACTCTAGAGTCTAGTGGGCCGATATTTAGAAAGGGCTTAAGCACTTACCACAAATGTATCTCTCTCTATCTATACGTCTGAGACTCACTTCACAACATCAGTCTTTTTTGGCAAACCTCAGCAAAAGAGCGCTAAAGCGAATGGCGTTTTAAACTAGATAATTTGCTAGCCATGCTGATTTCAGCTTTGCTCCATTACGTCTTCAAAGATGTGTGTTAAAATGGCTTCGTTCTTATGGCAGCTCACTGGAGATTATTTATAGAGCAAGATTAACTTATAGATGACTGATGAATTATACATGACCCAACACTTCTGCAAGCACGGAGGTTCACTCCACTCTGCTGACACAAGAGCCCATCTCTATATTACATGATCCCTAGAATAGCCTCTGGATACACTCCGCTTCCAGCAGAGAGGAGACACTGACGCAACATCCTACCCATGGAATACAGAAACACGGAATATCATCCAACCCAACCAATTCCAACACGGCATAATGTACGAGATAATATAACTACATAGCATAACATACTGAGACAATATAGCAACACAGAATAAGAACAGTAATAGTATTGATCCTTTTGTTTTGTCTTGTTATTTGTATGAAATGTTTTGCCAACACTGTGTCTTAACCATCCCCCTAATAGAACACATATTCAAATTCGAATTTGAATTTGAGAAAAGCATCTTACCCATCCAACATAATAACACGGAATAACATACCGTCAATATCGCAGCAAGAATAAATCACTGAACCAATGTATGGCAACGACATGGAATAATGTACTAAAACAATAAAAGAGTATGAGGGTATTTTTTTTAACAATTCAGATTAGAACTTTGAGTTATGAGTAGAGGCTATTAGCTGCTATGTGGTCGCTATTAAAGTTTACGCTATATTACTCTATTAGCTGCAATGCCGGTCAGTCAGTAGTTTGGAGGGTTTGCATGGGATGTAGGTGTGACAGGCTTGTGTTTGTTTTGTTTTGCTTCGTTTTTACAGACGAGGAGCCGTTTTCACCTCTAGTGAGTATCTGCAGGAGAAGACTGCCTTTTTAAAACAAACAAATAGAGAACTATTCCCCAAAATCTGTCGGCCTGGGCTTGCTCCCACAAACACACAATCAGAACCCTTGACAGGACCCTGAAGTGGGTTTTTTTCTGGCAATGTCGGACAATCACAAAGCTGGTGATGTGCATTTCTGCTGTCTGGTGTCTGGTGACTCTTCTTGCCAAATCATCCTCATCAAATCATCATCACTCTCAGCTACACCCAGTTGTAGAGAATGTGCTTTGAACTTGAAATCTGATACAAAAGTAAAGGTTCGTATTGTATTATATTAATGATGCCTACCATCAGGGTGCGATTTGTATGGGAGATGGGGGGATTGTCCCCTCTTCTGGTTTGATATTGTCACTTTTTCTACATGATTTAATGATAGTTTAATGTAACTCCATTGATATTGCTTGAAATCTGAAACATATCCCCCCTTCTGGTTTTCTGACAAATCGCACCCTGCCTACCATCAAAGCTCTGCTCAATATATATATATATATATATATATATATATATATATATATATATATATATATATATATATATATATATATATCTCAGCATCAGACCAGTTGGCATCAAACAAGACGGCCAGCAGTAGCCAACCAACTCGGGGTGATAATGATGTCACAGCCAGCCTGCCTGCCTGACAACCACTTCTACTCACAAAACACTCACTTCCCTCCGCTCCGCTCTGCTCTGCTCCCCTCCCGCGTTCTCCAACACACCCCTCAATACAAGCCAACACCTTTTACCCAACCTTGATTTTTCCAAGAAGCCGAATCGAACCAGCCGTCTACGGTGTGGCCTAACTGGATTACCATGCCCTGAAAGCCTGTGCCTGCCACACACAGGCACGCATGCATGCACGCACGCACGCACGCACACACCATGTACATCACACCCTCATTTCTCCTCTACATTCTGTCCCTGTAACGTTCTCCACCCCTACAACCTGTCAACACACACACACACACACACACACACACACACACACACACACACACACACACACACACACACACACACACACACACACACACACACACACACACACACACACACACACACACACACACACACACACACACACACACACACACACAGTCTGTCCGGCACCAACCTAGGATCATCTCTCGTCATACCCCTGCCCCCCCCAGGGGCAACCCCACCCCCTCTCTCCGAACACTATCCCTCCCAACATCACCCCACCCCTTGCCCTCCCTCCAGCCAAGCAGCCAGCCAGGCAGCCTGGGAACACTTACAGCCCTCCTCTGCCATCTCAGGAAGGAAGGAGAGATGGAGGGAAGAAACCAGACGAGGGGAAGACAAGAGAAGAAAAGACAGGAAAATAAAAAGAAAAACAACAGCAGCATCTTCTAATGGCATCCTCTGAGAGGCTGGGATATTGCCATTATGGCAGAACAGCGTATGCCATTTCAGCAGCAAGACACAGATATAAGCCAGTGCATAATGCATTGTCATCTGATAGCTTTTGCAGATACATTCTTCAAATGCTCACCACCAGTTCCTCGAAACCATTGCGCAAGGACAAAAAAAACAACTTCTGTTCAGAGCACAAGTTTTACTGCTCATGAGCAGTAAACCAAGCTGAACAAGCAGAAACAATAATGCCTAACAATGCCTAGTACCCGTTGGAGTGATACACAAACACAACATGTGCATCGGCAGTTTTCAGCCCCTTATAAACTTTATATTCTCGTGAACAATAACACTTACTTTTGAAGGGCATTAAAGAGCAGATGGGTAAGATTTTGCATTGGCTTTTTGTTTCCATAAAACATATTGACAATTATTACTTGCGAAAGGCAAAGCATGTTGGGAACTGAGTGTATTCATTTACCTGACAATGTTGTCCTAATATTTACACAATTATTAATTTCAAACACTACACAGTTAGCAGTCTGACTTGAGCCCGTACCATAGACCGTAAGAGGACTGTAGTGTGACCGCCTATTCTTAAAAGCTCCAATGTGTTCATTTTCCTGACTCTTCTTCAAATTTGCAAAGGCCAAAGAGTAGAGGATGTGAATATGACTGTGTGAATATTTGAAATTGATGGGGGTGGTTAACATTGATGAAAGTCTAAAACAGATTTTCATAATGAACAATTACTTTTGATAGTGAACATTGACCTTTTACACAGTGCGCCTACATTGCAACCTACATTGCCTTCAGCACCATGGACAGCGTCATAACCCTTCAGGGCCATTACAGGGTACTGTGTATACACAATAGACCACTGATTCTCAATATGTGGGCCGGGGCCTACTGGTGGCCCTTGAGAGTATTGCAAGTGAGCCTGGAAATATATATATATTTTTTAAATCGTGTGTGTGTGATGCAGTTAACTTTATTTGAGTTTCAATGCTTATTGAAGAGGGCCCATAATATTTGTGAAAATTTCAAGTTGGAATAGGTTGGGGACCCCTGAAGATACTTTTTTTTGGTATACTTACCTCCCAAATCAAGATGTACAGAAATTAAGTGTTATTTTCAGAATATGAATACGGAGGGCCATTGGCACACGGACACACAAGGACGGGCACAGTTAAATGTTCAGTGTGTAATTTTAAGCTATTTATTTCCAGATTTTAGGCTGCCCATTCACAAATATTATCTTTTTCATGGATATTTACCACCACCATCTATTTCTTAAGTATTCATCATGTTTACACTTTTCATCCTTACGGTACAATGTACACTTTTCATACATGTACAGGTGGATCTTCCCCAAGGTCACCATTTTGCCGGGAATAGGCATCTTTGGCAGCAGAACTTCATAAGTAAGTATTCATGAAAAAATATCACATTTATTAAAGGTTAGCACACATTTTCCTATAGGGGTATACCTTTGGATAAGTGAGCCACATTATATTACAGAAGCTACTTTATGCTAAACTAAGCTAAGCTAATTAGTTTAGCATAGTTGCTATATTCTTATGTAGCCATTTCAAAAAATTCCATGCTGCCAGATCGAGGCAAGGGTTGTGTTGCCTGGAAAACGGTGCTGCTGCTCACTTATCCAACTCTGGGGACTGCTGGGAGTGGCTTCATTTTACCTGGAGGTATCCAGGTATCCCTTTAAGAAATGACTACAATTACACACCGGACGGTTAAGCTCGCCCTCAGTTTACAGCAGTGTTCTGGTTGCCATGGGCTGGGTGTAACAACACTCCCAGACAGGGCCTTGGCTCTCTACCTCTCCACCTCTCCACCAACCCCATCCCAGCCTCCTCCCCACTACACCCATGCAGGCTTGTCAGCTCTCCTCCGCCCCCACCCCACCCAACCCAACCCAGGGGGGACTCAAGCAGAAACCCATCCGTCTTCCCCGCGGGGCTATATTTAAACATTTAACGAGAGATTGATCAATACTGCAATCAGACTAACAATGCCAGGTGGATGCCAGCAAGCCGAGCAAGCCAGCCGCCCAGGACCACACTATAGCCCCACCTTGCACAACACACACACACACACACACACACACACACACACACACCAGGGCTTGACATTAACTTTTTCGCTTGCCGGCCACTGTGGCTAGTGGTCTTCCCGAGTCACTAGCCATCCAGCTAGTCTACTAGCCACAAATTTTATTTAATTAAAAAAAAAATCATGAGGCTGTACGTCTAACCTAAGACGAAGAGGTGCTTCAAGCAAGAAGATGAGGTTTTCTACATGGAAATAAAACAAACAAATGGAAACTGAGTAACTGAGCTTTTTCTTGAACTTAAATACAAACAATTGATACACAAGGGGCAAAGTGCAGAATATACACTATTCTGATATGTCATGCCATGGAATAAGCTACCTGCCAAATTGGCTAGTGACAATGAAATTGTTACCAGCCACAGCCAAGTTTTACCAGCATTTGGCCGGTTGGCAGGTGCCAGTGTCAAGCCCTGACATACACACACCCGAGCACACACAAAAGCACACACTCACACACAAACACAGAGGAGGGAGCGAGAGACAGAGAGAGAGAGACAGAGAGAGAGAGAGAGAGAGAGAGAGAGAGAGAGAGAGAGAGAGATCTCTGGGGCTGCTGGCACATTCATCCTGGTGACTCAACAGTTTTCAATGAGCCGTTGCAAAACAGGCAACCCGGTTGCCGTGGCAACAGTACGCCAGAGCGATGGGGGGTCAGCCCTGTGTGTTGTATCACGCGTGAGTTTCCACAGGGAAACTCCCTCGGGTGGCTTTCTGGTACAAAACAATGGCCAGCCAACGTTGGTATTGCTCGCTCGCTTCGGGAGTGTGTCGATGTAACTCTGTGGCGCCCGCGTGAGACACTCGACTACAGGACAACCGTCACCAAAAGGAGCGCCCTCCTTCATCATGCGACTTGTTAGGAAACAGTCAACAGTCCACAGAGTGCCGGAGATCAACAACAGCAACGCTGGTGTATAATTGCCCCAGTGTAGCCGGCTGTAGACAACACCATGGTTCTCCGATGGCCACGGCACGCTGACATCAGCCTCAGACAGCTGACAAATATGGCTATATTTCATGGCTTAGATGCACATACACACGCACATACACAAACAAACACACATACACACATACACAGATATGCACACAGGCACACACACATACATGAACACACACACACACTATGCACATGGGCGCGCACACACAAGAACACACACACACACAGACACACAGACAGACACACAGACAGACAGACAGACAGACAGACAGACAGACAGACAGACAGACACACACACACACACACACTACATCAGTAGCAAATGGAAGCTTTCAGAGCCATCCAGTCCACTTCAAAGGGCTAGGGACACCCTGACACACTCTCTCTCTCTCTCTCTCTCTCTCTCTCTCTCTCTCTCTCTCTCTCTCTCTCTCTCTCTCTCATACTTCCTCCTTCACTCTTGCTTCATTTCTCTCTACCATTGCCTCTCCCATCCTCTCTCCATCCCCCTTTCTCTCTTCCTTCATCCCATTTTCTCTCTCTTTCTTTCTTTCTTTCTTTCTTTCTTTCTTTCTTTCTTTCTTTCTCTCTCTCTCTCTCTCTCTCTCTCTCTCTCTCTCTCTCTCTCTCTCTCTCCACCCCTCCTCTTCCTCTCACCCCAAAATCTATCCTTCTCTCTCCCATCTTTTCATCCACTTTCCACCCTCTCCCTTTCTCTTTTACCCTTTTACTCTTTTACTCTCACTCTCCATCTCCTCTCCTTTTCTGTGCAGGGTCGACATCTGTCATTGTGCCGTGCAAGCTGATGACAGCACAAGGGCCTCAGAGGCTGAGAGGAGGGGTGGGGTGGAGAGGGCCATTAGGGTGGTCTCCCCAGGGGCCCCAAGATCTACCCCTCTCCCATACTTCCCTTTCCCCTAGGGCTGGATGATATGATGATGCATACAGTATATATCCTTATTGTGATAGAAGAGTGTCTATCGTGCCCTCTCTCCTCTATCGTTTCTATCGCGATAAACTATTCTATGCGTTCTATCTATTAGCTAACGTACGATTGCATATTATTTAATAACATTTCATGTTGTCACTCACTATGCATGCTCTACGTTCATATAACTGTAAAAGGAAGAGTAAAAGGATTCGTTTTAAAGAACCATGGTTTTGCGACACAACACCATAAAGAGAACATAAAGAGAATGACTGCAAATGTCGTTTTCATGATATACTGTAAGGGCCAAAACATACCAAGGCGGAACGGAACGGTCGCGGGACGAACGCGGTCTTTCTGCTTAGTTTTGGCCGGCGTGTTTTTCTCTGCCTTTCACACTGACAGCATCGGCATGCACAGCCAGTCCTGTTCAAAACCCCCCCACAGCCAAAGCTAGCGTGCTACTTTGCCACTCATTTGAATGAGACACCGGCGGTCAACGGCGTGAAAAATATGCGCGAGTTCCATTTTCCAAATGCAGCGCGGCGCGGAGCCGGGTCCCGCGCCGCTGACGCCCGACTACCGCCGGTTGGTGTGTAAGACCCCTAAGTACTCCATATCGTGATGTAGGTTTTTCCCATATCACCCACCACCCTTATCTCCTCCTCATACTCTCTACATTCCTCTTGTCCTCCCTCTTGTCCTTCTCTAGCCCTTCTTCTGCATCTCCTGCTGTCTCCTCCTCCACCTCCTCCTCCTCCTAATCTCTCCACCTCTCCCCTACAAAGTGAGCAACAGAGAGTGGCTAGAGCCCAACGGACTCCTTGGCCTCTCCCTCTCTCTTCACCTGCTTTCTCCTCCTCTCTCCTACCATGGTTCTCCCTGGGAGCCTGAGGGGCATCTCCTCCTCCTCCTCCCTCTGCCACCTTCCTGTTGCTTCCTTCCTCGCTCCTCCTCTTATTGTCATCTCCTGTTACTCCTCCTATGGTCTACTCCTCTCACTGCCTCTTCCCTTTCCCTTTCTTAAGCCTCTCTACTCCTTTTCCTCTACAGTGGCTCAGGAGCAGAGTGAGGTCAGAGCTCTCGGATGTCTCATCATCCTCCTCCTCCTCTTCATCATCATCATCATCATCTCCATCATCATCATCATCATCATCATCTCTCCTCCTCTTCTTCCTCCCCCTCTAACACTGCTTCCTCTATGCACCATCTCTTCCTCATCTTCCTCTTCCTCATCTTTCCTCCTCCTCTTCCTCATCTCTCCTCCTCTTCCCCCTCCACTCCCTCCAACACTGTTTCCTCCATGCACCATCTCTTCCTCCTCCTCCTCCTCCTCCTCCTCCTCCTCCTCCTCTCCAGTGGCTCAGGCAGCAGGGTGAGATATCAGTTTAACAGGCCAGACAGCATTAGAGAATCCTCCTCATCATCATCATCCTCATCATCTCTCTTCCTGTTCTTCCTCCCCCTCCTCTCCCACTAAAACTCCTTCCTCCATGCACCATCTCTCCTCCTCCTCCTCCTCCTCCTCCTCCTCTCCCACTAAAACTCCTTCCTCCATGCACCATCTCTCCTCCTCCTCCTCCTCCTCCTTCTCCTCCTCCGTGGCTCGGGCCGCAGGGTGATGTATCAGTTTAACAGGCCAGACAGGGTTAGAGAATACTGAGCCGGCGCCAACAGAGTTCAAGCATATCATGATACCCCCACCACACGCACGCGCACACACACACACACACACACACACACACACACACACACATGCACAACATGGACGCTCGCACAGACACACACATGCACAATATACTCACATACACAAGCACTCAAGTGTGCACTGCACTGCACGCACTGCACGCAAGCATGCAAACGCACACACTACACAAAATATTGTTTTATTTAATCCCTCAGTTCACAATCAGCTACACTAATGATTGATTCCTATCAGACATGCGAGCAGTGCTTGGATGGAAAGATGGATGGACGGTCATTAGGGTTAATCTGGGATTGAATTCCATTAGCCTATGGACGCCATAACAAAGTCTTGCATAATAAAACAGCTAATTGGCAGTGATCCACGGCTCTCTGTTATCTATTTTACAGTACCTACTGTAGTGTATACAGGCAGATGGCAGTGGTTGGCACACATGCATACAGGCTGAAAATAGGAACACACACAAGCATGCACACATGCACACACACAGAGACTCATACTCTCACTCTCACACACACACAAATACACACATACGCTCACACTCATATGCTCTTTCTCGCACGCTCGCACGCACGCACGCACGCACGCACGCACGCACGCACACAAACACGCACACCGCACGCACGCACGCACGCACGCACGCACACGCACACGCACACGCACACGCACACGCACCTTACCCTCATTACATTAATGGAGGCCATAAATATGAATGACTAATGACACATCACGAAATAAAAAATATATTGCACGCACAAGCAGAACAAACTGAGTACAGTCAAGAACATGCAGTCCATGAAAGGCATATTGCGTATGCAGGGCCACTGACAGCTTTGACTGGGCCCGGGACAAAATCATCTGAAAGGGCCCCCTCACAATGCATTCAATACTATGAGAGCCTAACTCTGGGCCCCATCTCTCCTTGGGCCCGGGGCAACTGACCCCTTTGCACCCCCCCTCCCCCACGCCCCCTTCCTTGTACGTATGCCACAGTTGGTTAGCCTGGCCCCGGGTCGTATATTTCCCTTCCTGTTAATATGCCGTTTACCCTCTCATGCCAGAAACTCCACACAAGAAGGAAAAATATAATATAATGTAATATGATATAATATAATATAATATAATATAATATAATGTAATATGATATAATATAAAAAGCCTGGCACACTGCCACTGCCTCACAGGTGGTGGCGACTGAGGTCATCCCAGAGAAGGAAGTGCTAGTGCTCTCAATTTTGTGAAAGAATGGTAGGCCTACAGAACAGAACAGAACAGAGCATCATGGCAAAGCACATACACAGCACATTTTCCAGTGTTAACTTGACACTTAAGGCACATCCAAGTGCTCTCGCTTTTGTGAAGGAATGGCAAACAGCAGAACAGAGCATCATGGCAAAGCACATACAGTACACGGCACATTTTCCATTGTTAACGTAACACTTAAGGCGCGTCCCGGCCAACAGAACCGTGTGTACCTCTCCCTAATGTATGCTAACGCCCGTATCTCGAACCAGCTGGCCATCTTGTGTTCACGCCGGAAGTCTGAGCGTTCGAGAACTAGAAAGTACAGGAAAATATTTGCTTTTTTTCTCTGCGAACCGCGATGACATCGTGGACGTCAGCAGGTTCATCCGGGGAACAAATGGTTACATACGCAAAAGTTCGTAGAGTCTAGTATGAACACGGGTGGTTCGCAGGTAAACACTTGAGTTCGTAACGTCACTGGTGCAGGGACAGACACCGGCATCGTTCTGGGCGGCCTGAAAACGGTATCAGAGGGGGGCGCATTTAGCACCCATAGTGTTGCTCCCACTCTATAAGTGTCATTTTAACACTTGACATGTACTGCATCCCTTCCCGTCCTCTCCTTTCCTTGCTTCTCTTCTTCACAGTAAAAGTTACAGTGTTAAGATGACACTTGAGACAGTTGAATATAACGCTAAGTGTCACCATAAGTGTTAAATTAACACTGAATAATTTACTGTGTAACAGCAGAAGGTTCCCAGATGGGGGTCTGACCGACCGACTGACTGGCCGTCCAAGCAAGCAAGCAAGCAAGCAAGCTGTCACCGGGGCTGAAGCGTGCCAAAATCTGTCCCCCGGACTAAAATACATCTGAAACATCAGGGAAATTATATTTAGATTGCTGGGAGCACTCCAGGAGCTTGTCTACTGTCTACTACAGCGGAGCTCTCACTGTGCTACTGTATAGCAGAGACCGAGGCAGAGAGAGAGGGAGCGAGAGAGAGAGAGAGGGAGGGAGAGAGAGAGAGAGAGAGAGAGAGAGAGGAAGGGAGGGAGGGAGAAGGGAGAGGGAGGGAGGTGGATGGAGGGAGGGAGAGGGAAAGAGGGATGGAAGGAGGGAGGGAGAGAGATGAGTGAGGAAGAGAGGGAGGAAGAAGGAGAGAGAAAGAGCGAGAGGGGGAGAGAGAGAGGGAGAAGGGAGAGAGAGAGACTGAGGGAGAAAGAGAGAGATGTATGGAGCAAGGGAGACATAGAAGTATGGAAGGAGGGATGGAGAGAGGGATGGAGAGAGGGAGAGTGGTGCAACAGTGCTCAGGCTCAATGCTCAACAGTGCTCAGTGGTGAAACAGTACAGGCAGGTCCCACCTGGGGATAGATGCGAAGGTTAAACATAAATAAAGGAGCTCCCTTTCCCTTGTGTGTGTTTCTATGTCAGTCACTCTGAGCTGTGTGTGTGTGTGTGTGTGTGTGTGCGTGCGTGCGTGCGTGTGTTTGTTTAAGAGAGAGAAAGTTAAAGATGGAAAGAATGAGTAAGTGTTTGTTTGTGTGTGTGTGTGTGTGTGTGTGTGTGTGTGTGTGTGTGTGTGTGTGTGTGTGTGTGTGTGTGTGTGTGTGTGTGTGTGTGTGTGTGTGTGTGTGTGTGTGTGTGCATGAGAGAGAGAGAGAGAGAGAGAGAGAGAGAGAGAGAGAGAGAGAGAGAGAGAGAGAGATGGAAAAACTGAGTAAGTGTTTGTATATCCATGTCCTACCATTATATTCACGTGAAAATGGGACAATGTACATAAAATTGTTTATGAATATGTAATGTATATTTTAATGGATTTTTTTCAATGTCAGCTAAAATAATTGTAAAGAGTGGGCACAATTGTCTAAAGGAATGATAAACAAACTCATTGACTAATAATTAACTACTTTTAAGTTATAACAAAATGGCATATAACCAAGAATGACCTATATACAGGATGAAGAAAATAAATCTGAATTGTAATAATTATATAAGATACAATTAGGGATTTAAATTATCGATTAATTCATTAATCATTAGTTGATAGTCTTCAAGGATTCAAGGATATTGTCTTTTATAACACAGAGGAGTGTCATTGTTTCTGACTATGCAGGCTATTTTATCTCAAAATACGTTTTATGAAAACTTATTCTTCTTAATGTGTTTTTTGTACATTTATTTTCCTTTTTGTCTGAGTTTGTCTCAGTCTGTAACTATATGCATGCTGCCATTTTGACCAGGACTCCCTGGCAGAAGAGACTGTAGTCTCAATGGGACAATCCTGGCTAAATAAAGGATAAATGAAATGAAAAACATAGAGACTTTCGTGTCACTTGTAATGAAATGCATGGCCGGTGCAAAAACAAGTGTGCAGAGGAAGGGTGAAGACGATTTTTTTTTTTTTAAATAAAAGGTGTGTGTGTGTGTGTGTGTGTGTGTGTGTGTGTGTGTGTGTGTGTGTGTGTGTGTGTGTGTGTGTGTGTGTGTGTGTGTGTGTGTGTGTGTGTGTGTGTGTGTGTGTGTGTGTGCGTGTGTGTGTTCAATCAAAGTAATTAGGTGGAATTCAGTAAGCAAATGGCATGAGGAAAAAAAGCTCTTTCTCAGTCTCTCAGTTCTAGTTCTGTGACAGCATAGTCTCCTTCCAGATCTCAGTTTTTTTAATAGTCCATATCCTGGGTGTGATTGGTCTTTGAGAATGTTATGGGCCCTAGATAACACTCTCTTTGTATAGATGTCTTTCACGGCTGGCAGAGATTGACGAATACAGCGCTCAGCAGAGCGCACTATCCTTTGCAGTTCTTTCTGTTCACGCACTGTGGCATTTCCGTACCAGGTGATGATGGACACTGTTAAGATGCTCTCCACTGCTGAGGAGTAAAAGGCTTTTAGGATGGGTGTGGAAACTTTGAACTTTTTCAACAGGCGCAGAAAGTACAGTCTCTGCCTGGATTTCTTAATGATATGGTGTGTGTTGTTTGTCCATGTTAAGTCATTTGTGATGTGAACACCAAGGTATTTAAAGCACTCTACCCTCTCAACAGGTTGTTTACAGATGGAAAGTGGAGTGTAGTTTCTCCCCTTTTTCCGAAAGTCCGCCACCATTTCCTTAGTCTTGCTTACGTTTAGTGCCAAGTTGTTGTGCTGGCACCATTGGGAGATGTTTTAAACTTCTTTTAAGAATGCCCATTGTTGTTATTGATTAGTTCTACCCCTACAGTGTCATCAGCAAACTTGATGATGGAATTCTGACTGCTGCTGGCTCTGCAGTCATGGGTGTAAATGTTGTAGAGTAGGGAGCTTAACACACAACTTTGAGGTGAGCCAGTGCTGATGGTGAGGGTGTTTGATGTTGTGCCACCCACTCTAACAACCTGCGTGCGGCTTGTAAGAAAATTTAACACCCAGTTGCATAGAGGTAAGTTTAGCCCCAGTGACTTCATCTTCCTGACAAGAGTGAGGGGAATTATGGTGTTGAATGCTGAACTATAATCAATGAACAGCATTCTCACACAATTACCCTTTCCTCTGTCTAGATGTGATAGTGTGGTATGCAACAAATTTGAGATGGCATCGACTTACGATTAATTGATAAGCGTTGTTTTCCCCCCGAAATTCGCTAACACGGTGGGGAAACTGTGCAAACCTAGCCTGGTGAACCAGCGCCACCCGCTGGACGGCAAAATGTTTTGTCTACGGGTGGGTCTGGCCTCGCATAATGATTCAATGAAGCCAGAATGCCATGAATCTGGCAATCCAATTACAACGCAAAGATGTGTTTTGAATCAAAGCGGGCAGGGTTTTGAGGGAAGGTTGTTCTCATCAACAATCTTCGGATGTATTATGCATCGAGGCCAGACTAAATTAGACATCCACATTTAGTCTGGTTTATCAGGCTAGAGCAAACCTTGTCACGTGAACAAATTGCTTTCCCGCAATGTTGAGGACCACGACTTAACTTGCAAAGGTGTCGCACCTTGATGCGGAATGCACCTGCCGTGAAATTCGTACACCTTTACATGATGCCGGTCTGATCTCAGAGACGTCAGGTGATATTTTGCCGCCCTGATGGACATAGGGGCCTGGAGAGGAGCGCTGTAGAGCCAGGATGATTGAGCCAGGAGATTGCTCTTCTCTTCTCTCTCTCTCTCTCTTCTCTCTCTCTCTACCTCCTTCTTTCTCTCGTTGCATCCCTTTCTCTCGCTCTTTCTGCCTCTTTCTCTCTGCTTCTCTTACTTTAACTCTCTCTGTCGCTTGCTCTACCTCTTTTCCTTTCAATCTCTTTAACTTTCTTCCTTTTCAATCTCTCTCTCCCTCTCTCTCTCTCCCCCCCTCTCTCGGACGCTCATATACCGGCATGTTGCGCTTGCATATTTCAATCAGATGCGAAGAGGATTCCATTAGCCTCCCTCTCCTCTCCCCTCTTCTCTCCATTCCTCTCTTCTCCTCTTCTCTCTTCTCGTCTGTTCTCCATCCCTTCTCTTCTTCCTCTCCTCTCCTTTCCTGATCCCCTCCTCTCCTCTCCTCTCCTTTTCGGCCTTCTTCCTCTCCTCTCCTTTCCTCTCCTCTCTTCTCCTCGAGTCACATTACCTGCCTGACAGGAGCGCTAGGCCAGAGATAGCGCATGATGAATGGCAGACCTGGCCATAGATAGTCCCCCCCCCCTCCATATACACCGGGGCCTAAATTCCGGCATTAACGGCTTAATATGACAACATGATTAATCTGACTTATTCCGGGGTCCCTGGCAAAAGAACATGAGGGGGGAGCCAAAAAGCCGAACAGAACCGAACCAAAACGGACTGAAAAAAAAGAGAAATGAAACAGGAAGATTATTTGAAATGCATACATAAGACAATGACATTCTTCCCAAAACGTCTTGTGAACATGACTACTGAGATCAAAACTCTCGACTCGAGATACACTGTATATAAGCGGTGTCAGACCACCCGACAAAATCAAATGGTTGATTAGAATACAACTAGTACCAACAACAGCCACAAATAATTCTTCATTTTTAAAGATATGTTTTGGTCTTTTTAGTATAGTGAAGATGGTGACAGGAAACAAATGGGCAGAGAGAGATGGGGAAGGGTCGGCAAAGGACCTGGGCCGGAAATCGAACCCAGGTCAGCTGCATAGTAGACGAGTGCCCTACTGTTTGGCCATCATAGGGCCTGTCACAAATTATTCAATAATGGACAATGATGGATTTACGATATGAATCTTATTCATGAGATACTTCTTGATCTATTCTATTACTCCCATTGTCCCATAATAACATTCCAATTATCTAATGACTGTACAATTCTGAATATTTTTTATCTGCTTTTCAGCGTTTCTTCACAGCTCATTTGCAACATACTGTAAAATCCAGACCACATCTTGAGTTGCTGACTAAAAAAAAACATCCAGAGCGCTTGCTTGCTTGCTCTCTTGCTTGCTTCCCTGCTACTACTACACATGCTGTTCAGGCAGCAGTGTGTGGGTGTGGTGACTGTGGAAAACCATTTCCCCTCCCGCTGTGCTAGTGCTTGCACTCTCACTCTCCTCCGGGGAGCGCGATGGTGCTTTTGGAGGAGGAACCGGCAAGGGGCACTATACCAGCAGGCGCCAGGCAACACCACCTGCCAGAGAGAGAGGAGAGAGAGAGACAGAGAGAGAGAGAGAGAGAGAGAGAGAGAGAGAGAGAGAGAGACAGAGAGAGAGAGAGAGACAGAGAGAGACAGAGAGACAGAGCAAGAGCGTGAGAGAGAGCGAGAGAGAGAGAGGGAGATAGATAGAGAGAGAGAGACAGAGAGAGAGCAAGAGAGTGAGAGAGAGAGAGAGAGAGAGAGAGAGAGATCTGGCGCGGGCACAGGCAGCCACATGGTAGCAGGTTTGAACTGGTAATCTGGCATACAGGACATTTCCCGGTGGACTGGCGGTCTTCAGGGGCTGATGATGTTTTCTATATTTTTCTTAGAGACTGGCTCAGAAATTAAAAGGAGCTGAGAGAAAATGCCCAATCTCGTCTTTGGGTACAGTCCAGTCCTGTATGGTTGCCCTCCTGTAGGTGAAAAGCGGCTTAGCGTAGCGCAGTGGCAGGGGTTACGTAGGCTCGCATATGGCACACGCCGTCATGTTTTGGCCCAGGCCATGGAGACGACTGACGACCAGATGTAAAAGGGTGCGCTCTAACCCCGGGGGTGTGTGTGTGTGTGCATGCTGTGCACGCGCTTTGTGTCAAACAAAGCATCACCTGCTTGTTAGCTAGTCAGCATTTTTACATGAACTCACGTCGTAGTGCATGATTGATGCCGCGCCAATTTCTAAAAAAAAAACATTCTGGCACCAAGAAAATAAACTATTTTCAGAAGCAGAAAAACTATTTTAAATCGGCCTGAAAGCCGTGCTTTTAGAAACATGTATTTTGCACAGAGAAAGAACACAGGTGTGTGGGCCAGAGATGGCATGGCGTGTCTGTGCGTGGGAGGGCCTGTTTAAATTTTCATTTGCCAACAGGTGTGCATACTGTACACACATGATGGATGTCTTCCAGTGCACAAGGCGCTTTCGGACCTTCATGCTCAGGGTAGGCTAGACCCATTTAGGCCAGTGAATTCACTTCTTAAAGACGTTCAGTTGTGATTAGGCGACCAGTAAATTATTATTATTATTATAGGACATCACAGGAAGTCCAAACAGGAAATGGAAGCAAACTGTGCTTTTCCAGGATAGACATAATTTCCAAGGCATTTTCACGTGTCCACTTCCCATGGAAAAACTGAAAATGAATTCCCTATTCTATAGAAGTCAATATCTTATGTTAGTCAAAAATCCCAAACAAAAAATTCAAGCATGACCGGTTTGTGCGTTCTGTGCATGCACACACCACAGTGATTTACTACGCTCTGCAGCATCGTGGCGATATTGATTATCTCCCTTCCGTTCTAAAGCCTGCTGCCATGGCAACCTGCGGACAATTGATAAGACCACCCCTCTCTAGCCTATCCCTTTGTGCGCCTCCTGAATATTTAATGTGATTACATAATTTGCTTGCGGTATGCAACCACACACACACACACACACACACACACACACACACACACACACACACACACACACACACACACACACACACACACACACACACACACACGCTAAAAGCATTGGTCTCGTGAGTTTCTAAACCACTGTGTTTCTAGAGCTTTGCCTCTAGGACCATTTCACATCTGAATTCAATAACAACGAAACCCCACGCATCAGCAAAGCTGCACCACTGTTGTTGTTTCATTGAAGTCCAAAATATCTAAACCTACACCTTATGAAACAAAAGAGAAGGACACATCTAGATGTCGATGTAAATATTGCAGAATTTCAGAATACTGTAATGTAGATACTGTTCTTTGATTGATTTCATGTTAGATGTGAACTCTGAAGGAAAGCCAATCATCTCATATTCAAGGAAAATCTTATTCTTATGCCATCATCTAACAGTCATTCAGAGCCAACAATTCTTAAATAAAAAGGCAACTGTTGGCATAATAAAGTTAACTACAATCCAGTGCCACATATACCAGAGGACCTGTTTTTTCATGTCCAAATAAAGCCAGGTCATTTGGAATAGGTAGTACTTGATTGTAACTTTTTTAAAGCTTTTTTTACAGGACAGTGGACGAGAGACAGGAAGTGAGTGGGGAAGGACAGACGGGGAAGCATCTGCAAATGACCCGGGCCAGAATCGAACCCGGGTCACTGGCGCGTAGTAACCCAGTGCCCTACCATTAGGCCACGGCAGGGTCCTGAATTGTAACCTCTGGATCCGGGTTGACCATCACTGCAAACGAGAGCCAGTGACTTGGGGCATCCTGACCTTCACCACAAAGCATCCTTGTCAGCACTTTTTTCATTTTATTTTTTGGTCTTTTTCGACTCTTTTTTTTGATAGGACCATGTGAGAAGCTAATTGTGAGAGAGACGCGGAGGGGTCAACAAAGGACCCGGGCCGGGAATCAAACTTGGGTCAGCTACATGGCAGGCAAGTGCCCTACCGGTTGGCCACGGCAGGGCATCTTGTCAGCACTTCAATCCCATGCAGCACCCCCCCCCCATACACACACACAATAGAATAGAACAAAGGGCCATTAACTCACATTGTACAAGATGTCCACCCATCCCTCCATGGTGATGCACTGAAAGACGGTCAGGATGGCGAACAGGATGTTGTCGAAGTTGGTGATCCCGTAGTTGGGACCGATCCAGAATTCCCGACACAGGGTGCCGTTGGGACAGGTCCGAGCCGGAAGGTCCATGCCGCAGGGAAAGTCGGCCGCTTGCTCCCCTGAAGAACACATTAGAAACATCATACAGTACCATTAGCCAACCAGTGGAAAGCCTCTCGGGTTTTGGCAAGGTTATTTGGAGACCCAAACAAAAATCACATGCATGTTGCTTTATCCTCTGTTTGTCTGTAGTACGCTACTCTAGTACTGTACCGCCTTGTGATTGATGGACAGAGTTTTTTCCTACCTTTTGGATTACCTCTGATGGACCAGTGCTAGATCGACTCACCAAGCAAAAAATATGGTAACACTTTACTTGACACCGGCGTCATAAGTATGACATAACGGTGTCAAAAAAGTGTCATGAAAAGTTGACAGTGTTTGGACTGTCTTTGCCATAACCAAATGTCACTTAATGACAGTCATAAAATGTTTGTGACATTGACATAATATTTATGACACGTGCATGTGTAGCCACACTCTAATGTCATACGTATGATGCCAGTGTCAAGTAAAATGTTACCAAAATACTTTCCATCTGTAGGCGGGCGCCATGTCTTTCAATTTTAAGTCTTTGTTCTTTGTATACTGTTGAGATAATGGTGGTTTGTTGTTTCCACATCATCTGAAGTATTTACTTGTTGAGTGTTTTATAATGTGTTTGCGTGTCTCACTGTCAGTTCATTGCTGCCTTTTTTGACTAGGACTACTGTCCAAAGTAGGCTACAATCTCAATGTGACTACCATGATGAAATAAAGGATAAATACACATTTTCATCAAATCAGAATGAGCAGAAATAATCAATACAAATGACAGTCGTCATAATTTTCAAGTCATCAGCCATTAGAGTACAATTAAAAGGTTTTTGAATTAACTTTCCAATGATAACGGTATTTTTTAAATAATAAAAAAATTAAAATGCTCTGTTCCACATTATTACGCAAAATAGTTTTGTAGTGTTGTAATCCAAATGTATTTCTTTTTTCCCATTTACAACAAAACAGTTGGACTTTGGTACCTTCTAAATTACATTTCAATGTTCAATACTTGGTGATAAGCTCTTTGTCTTAGTAACTGGAATGCTGCGTTTAACATTGAAGTCAATGGCAGGGCATTGCATGGGAGTTATGGAAGCCCAGATATCCTTGATGCTTTGCTCTCAGCTGTTTTTGTTTGTTTGGTCTGGTGACCCACACTTCACTCTTCAATATACCCGTAGATTTCCATGCCACGTTTAGGTGCTTTGGTGGTATCGACATTTTAACTCACCAGACATAAAACCTCATTGAAAATGAATGGGATGTTATGTCTGGTGAGTTAGAATGTCATCACCTCCAAAGCACCTACACGTGGTATGGAAATCTACGGGTATATTGAAAACTGAAGTGTGGGTCACCAGACCAAAACAAACAGAAACAGCTGAGAGTAAAGCATCAAGGATATCTGGGCTTCCATAACTCCCATGCAATGCCCTGCCATTGACTTCAATGTTAAATGCAGCATTCCAGGTACAGCTTATAACCAAGTTTTGAACATTGAAATGTAATTTAGAAGGTACCAATTGCCAACTATTTTTATGTAAATGGGAAAAAAGAAAGAAATTTGGATTAGAACACTACAGAACTGTTTTGCGTAATAATTTGGAACAGAGCATTTCGGGCATTCTAAGTTTTTTATTATTTTAAAAAATACCGTTATCTTTAGAAGGTTCATTCAAAAACTTTTTAATTAGCTGATGACTTGAAAATTATGACGACTGTCATTTCAATTGATTATTTGGGAAAACGGCAAAAAAATCAATTTGCGTAATAATGTGGAATGCTCTTAAAATGTTGAAATGATCTACAAATAACATTTGCTCCCACCCAATATAGTGTTAATTCTACTCTTTGGTCAGTGTAACCTTTTCAGAGTTATTCTATGCAATATCATGTAAGTATCGAGTACTGTAGACCTGTAGTCTTTTGACTCCACATACAGTATATACAAGATTATTCTGAAATATTCTAAAATTTAATTGCGGACAGGGTGAATTTTGACATCCCAGTTTCTAACTTCACAGAAAGAAGGCAAAAAGACTTAAAATAAAAAATAGGGTGTCACATAGTCAAATGTTCTATCAAACAGCTTCCTTGGCGGAGGTCTGCACTCTCAGAGTGCGTCTAGTTTACTTTATAGATCTATATTGACACGCCTGTCTTGGTGTACTGTAGGTCTCTGTTCCCTGAGCAACCTTTTCAGTTCTAAATTAGAACGCTGATATCTCGACAACAGGCTTCAACACACAATATCTCTCCCTACCCTCGCTTGCTAACACATAAACATGTACTCACTCAGATAAAGAGATAGAGAGAGCAAGAGAGAGAGAGAGAGAGAGAGAGAGAGAGAGAGAGAGAGAGAGAGAGAGAGAGAGAGAGAGAGAGAGAGAGAGAGAGAGCGCAAGAGATGGAGAGAGAGAGAGAGAGTGCGCGCGAGAGAGAGCAAGCTACAGAAATAGAGATAGAACCATATAGGGAGGGAAACAGAGATTACAGACATTGGTAACACAGTGTGCACACAGCCCAAGCCGGCTGCGAGCCTCAGGGGCCGGCGTAATGCAATAAACGAAGCAAACGCCTGCTGATGCAACAAGGCCAGAGTGGTGGGTGGGGCCAGCCTACCCGTATCGATCCTGAAGCACGTTTTGTGGAACTTCCCCATGTAGAAGTCCAGGCCGATGATGGCGAACATGAGGATGGCGAAGAAGAGCAGAAGCCCGATCTGGAGTAGAGGCACCATGGCTTTCATGATAGACTTCAGGACCACTTGGAGACCTGCAAGGAGAAGAGGCAGAAGATTACAATGTTGCGGTAGAAGAGTGTTATATCCCTGTAGAAGAGTTGCAGTTGAGGAGTGTTATGTCAACCTAAACTCTTCTGGATGAACTCGTGATTGAAATCATCATTATACAGTATGCTATATACTGTATAATATAATAATATACTCAATACTGTATAGTATTGAGGTAACAAAGTATAATTTCAGAATATGTCAATCACTTTTAAAAATCATGTGAAAAACTGCACACATTAGTGTTTTTAATGGAACACATACAGTATTACAGCAAACAGGCATTTGTTTCTGTATGAATCTCAGGAAACTTACTTGGAATTCCGGACACCAGCTTGAGAGGACGGAGAACACGCACTGCTCGGAGTGTCCGCAAGTCAAAGTCTGCACCCACAGTGGCCAGAATCCTGTCAGGGAATACATTTAAAAAATGCTATTTAGGTCTTTTAACTGTACTTTGGTGATTACTGTCAGAAGTACTTTAATTTAACTTTTTTCACGTCACTTGCACTGTAACTCTAACATTAATTACCCCAAGGAGGTTATGTTTTCGGTCGTGTTGGTTTGTCTGTCTGTCTGTTTGTCAGTTCGTCAGTAGGTTAACTCAAAGAGTTGTGAATGCATTTTGATGGAATTTTGATGGAAATTACAAAAAAGGAAGAAGTGATTCAATTTTGGTGGTGATCTGGGTCACAATTTAGATCCAGGATTTAAAAAAAAGATTCTTCACCATTGCGGGATAGGGCGAATTTTGACATTCAAGTTTCTAACTCCACAAAAACAAGGCAGGCAGACTTAAATTAGGGTGTCACATAGTCAAATGTTCTATCAAACAGCTTCATTAGCGGAGGTCTGCACTCTCTGAGTGCATTTCTGGTTCATCTATGTAGTCTCACACCTTTCATTGCTAGTAAAGATTTAGTTATACTGCAGTATTATTTCTTTGTTTTTCGAGTCAACTGGGGCTGAGAAAAGAACCATTGATTACCAGCTAGCAGGCGAAGTTTCTCAAGCTCAACCCAGAGAAACTGAAATATTGAATCCAGTCGCAGTGGTGTTCATACTGTACACACCATCCATAACGGTAGCACATAAAATAATTCACCAAAATATATTCCACACCTTGGTAGATTGTCAAGCAACTGTCTCTTTCATGATTGCTCTCAAGGTTAGCAGCGCTGCCTTCCTCTGTCTATATTATAGCCTGCTTTTTTCCCTGCTACAAATCTGTCTTCATCTTGCTGCCTTGTTAGCAATGATCTGTCCCTTTCTTCACAGATTCAGAGGTCAAAGAAGGGGTCAGGATGACAAAGAGGCTTCCTTCGTCTAGGTACCAATCAGTGTCTCACCAGAGCCTTCATTTAGCACCTTTCATTGCCTGCCAAGTGATGTGACGAAACACAAAACACGCAAAGTCAAGCACTCAACGGCAAATCTAGGGGTGGAGGTAGAAGTGCAAGAAGAGGGATGCTGTGCAGCATCATAACTTAGCATAGCAAAAACCGCTTCAATCTCTTCACCAAAGACAGTACAAGGTTTTATGGAGAGATCCAGACTGCTGTAGTGTGAAGACCACAACAATAACTTTAAACTTTTACTTCACCGTGTTTACAGACACTCTTGTTAAGTGATTAAAAAGCAAGCATCTTTAAGTATCACCCAAGCTTTTATACGCATAATTCTGTCAGTGGGGACACCATCAATCAATGATGAGATTCAGCGTGTCACAGAAATGTGGACAACCATTTCTGAAAATGTTTAAATATATCTATTCATGGGATAACATTAAAGAAATTTCACTTAGAGACAATGAAAAGTAGCCATTACGCAACTTGTAAAACCATTTCAACTTAGTGTTCGCTCAAAATAATTCAAAATAGAGGCATTAATGTCTCAAAATGTTACCACAAAGGGGAGTGCACCCCTGTACTGTGTTAAAATCCCATAGAGAGGATCATGATCTGCTTCAGTAGTCACAGGACATGTTGATATACATGTTTGTTTTTGGTGAAATTCGGCTCCCCCATGTTCACAGCATTCCTGCAGCCTTAACCATGTCAGCCAGACAGAGGGGTGTGGGAGTTCAGTCAAACATCTTAAAGCTTCCCTGCCCACGCTCCCTCCTCTGCTGGGCAGAATGTGCTTATCACCAAGGCCTGGCCAAACTCATGGACTATAGGGTTATAATATGAAAGTCTGCAGCAATCATAATATCAAGTGAAGCAAATGTAAATTAAAACATTTTCACTAATTCAAAATTTATGCAAATGTAAATTAAGATTTTTTTCAAATTTAAATAAAGGTTAAACACAACCTTGTGAACACCCAAACTCCCAAATGGGAGAATGGGGGTACTTTAAAATACGGATAAAAAAAACTTGCCAGTCTACACTATGCTCTGTCCTCTGCTCCTTGGCTGAGCAGAATGCTGCTGCTGCTTATCGCTGGGGCCCGAGGAAACTCACAGAGTCCTCTTCTCCTGCGCTGCATTAATTAACGATGGCCCGGAAAGCCATTCCCAGATGGTTTGCGCTAACTGAACGTTAAACGGGGGCAGAATGACATTAATCACAGGTCTTTTCGCAGATCCCAGCCACAAAAGTCGATGGCTTCTTTTCCGTACTGTACCGCTAATGTCTCATTCAAGCAGTCTGACTATTGTAACATTTCAGTAGAAAAAAACAAACAAACACAATGTGGCACTGTAAAATGTACAGGCAATTGGGGATTTTGTTTGAAGCATTTTGTTTTTTGGAACAGTTAGGGACATGGTCTTAAGATCAGAAAGTTGCTGGTTCAAAACCCACCCTGACTTCTCCCTACACCTCCTCCATCCATTTAGCCTAGAAATCTAGACGCCCCTAGCGACCGCAAATTGAATTTGTTCCCGGGGGCAGTCTAGCGGACCCCGGTCGTTTTGCGAGGCTGAAAGTTATCCGATGACAGGGCCAATCAAATCGTGAGGAGCGAGATGGGGGGCCGGGCTACCTAGTAAACACAGAAAACTTTCTAAGAACAAACATGGCAGCCGTCCAAGCTACTTACAGCACGAAAGTGTTTGCTCAATTAAAACGCCTGGATGATAATACATTTCGTGACTGACATGGATTGATGTAAAAATACATCATGAACTTATCGGACACAAATACACTCAAATCACAAATCACACATTACCATTTGATCATTCGATGTTTTAAGCTAGCTCTCTTAGCTAATTTGAGCATTTTACAGAACCAGATAGTCACACACTATTATCAGACCATTATTGTAGGTGTAGAATGAAATTGCTGACCCAATTTCTAATAAGACCCATGCCATTAAAAACGAGACATTTGGGAGCTTTGAAAGTCTTTAAGTAGCTTACTAAATAGATGGGAATGACACCTAGTCTACTGATATAGCGTCTAGCCAACCTGACGTCAATAACACAGAGCTAGGTATCCAGCCGTGTATTAGTTCTATGGCTATCCAGCTAGCTAGCTAATAACGAACATGCCATGTTGACAACAATCATAAATAACCATTAAACAAGCCCCAAATTGATCAACATTTCACTGGTTGATCAAGGATGGCCATGTGGTTGAAAACGAGGCATTTTTGAACAGTGTAAGTGAAAACACGATTTATTAGGAAACTTGTTGGTGGCTGTGGTGATCATACGCATTCATTCCTATGAAGGCACGAAATTGCCGCTTCACCTACAAAGGGGCGTGTCGCGTGGCGTTGAGTGCCAAGGCATTTTGATAGACAACTGTCTATCCCACCCACACTCTCTCCGAGCTCGCCCAGACCCTTGTACAGCTTTTTGCTGTACGGGTCTGGCTCGCCAGGCTACCATCCATTGCTCTTGAGCAAGATACCTAACCCCACATTGCTGCAAGGACTGTAACCAATACCCTGCAAATAACTGTAGGCGGCTTTAGATAAAAGCATCAGCAAAGTGTAATGCAACGTAATATAATGAAAATACCATGTTCAAACCTAACACACAATAAAGGACGCACACACAAAAGTGTGACTATGCAAAAAAAAATAATGCTAGGTGCGGCCTTCCTTACTAACTTGACTCATCTCATGAACTTCAAAGTGTTTTTCAACCTGTTGTTGAACCACTGAATGGACGTATTTTCTTCCATCATGCTGAATTTGGAAGAGGGTAAATACTGCATGTTTGCACAAAAATGCAGAGACAATCGAGTTCAGATCTCATCTCAAACTTGTCTAGCGCTTGTCTAGTTCGATCTTTACAACCTGTCTAAAGGCTAAAATCAATCCATAGATCAATCCAGCAGCAAGCAGACTGTTGACCTTCCTTGGCCAGGAACAACTGCAGTCTTTTGTTGAATGTGGACCCCTTGCATTTTCCGAGACAGCTTGACAGACATGTCTGCCTGGCTTTTGTTTTGCAGATTCGGCAGCAACTTCAGCACCCTGGGCTTTAATTACTCTGCCTCCACACTGACAGCTGTCCATCAGCCATACGACACGTACATCAATGTCACTCATAGCGGGGCTTTGGGGCTACACTATACACATACACTAATCTGGATTCATTCGCTCACAAAGTCAAGGGTAACACTTTATTTTAATGGTTCACTATTACAGTGGATCTATCACATTAGGTACAGTGTAACAACCAGTGTAACAATATTTAATACCATGTAATACAAAGTACAAAATTGGTACATGGTATTACACTGGTATTACATGGTATTAAATATACACTGGTATACTGGTACACTGGTTATTGCACTGTACCTAATGTAATATCGAAACATTGAAATAAAGTGTAACCAAGTCAAACTCTGCCTGGTCATATGCTTTGAAACAGTGGAACCACTTGAATGACTATACTTCCAGTGAAGCATTTATTCATGCATTTGCTGAGTCACAGTGAGCACTTGGTTCATCGTTTGTGAACCACTCTACAATGATTCATCATACGCATAACGTTTTTACAAACATAACCACAACACACAGCAGAGATGAAAGCAGAAATAGGCCAAATCACAGCAGGAGCAGGGATAAATGGCACATAGCCGACGGATATACAGCAGTACACCCACAGCCAATAGACAGACATGGAGAGTAATGAGAATAATGGTTAAGAAATGAACAAGGTGTCAACTCGGGCTAAGACTTCACCGATTATCAGTTGTATAAAGTAGAAGTAGAAGTACTCTTACAGATGTAATTACCGGCACAACACTAGTAGTATGATATTACATGGTTTCAACTTTGTAATATCGTACTACTAGTGTTGTAATTAATTGTGTAATCTGTAATCTGTAAGAGTAAGCTACTTCTACTTCTACTTTATACAAGTCTGCTGATTATTATTAATAATCAGCCGATTATTAATAAATAAGACTTTCTTTGCGAAACAGTATCCACCATTTTTGACTGTTGCATTTTATTAGAAATGACTGTTCAGAAGTCTTATCATCTATTTGTAAATTCTTGCCATTCAAAAATTTTGAGAACATAATGTTTAAACCTATGTAAAATGTATTTTGCAATGCAATGGAATGCCCAATAAAAAAGTTAATTTCCCCAAATGTTTCAAAATCGATATAAACCATTTTGCGGTGAAACTCTTTAGCAGTGAGAGGTTATCATGACATGTTACCCAGTGAATTCATCCAGGCATAGAACGCATAAGTTTTGTAGCCAATTCAACAGTATAAAAATAAAGTTGCTAAGATTTTTTGGATACTCATAGCTCATCAATAATAGCAACGGACAAGACAATAAAGCAAAGAGGCACAAAACAAAACTTGAAAAGCGCACATTTTACAAGAAATCAGCTGGAGATTCATTGTGCAAAAAAAACAAGAGAGGTAGACGCATTCATGATCAATTTTAAATGCGCTCCAATAACAGTGATTAATTTCAACCCGTCTCAATCCTCCACACATGGGATAATCGTTAAATATTAACAGGCCTGCCTGTTAAGAAGCTGCCTGTCGTAAATAAACCGTGATCACAACCTGACAGCGTGTCATGAAGCGCTGATCTGAGGACACCTACAGAGCATGTGCCTACTTCTTTCCTCCCCCACCTCCAACCCCCTACTGAGGACACCGGTCCACTCGTGACACCTCCACATGCTGCCTTATTAATCTGCTCCCCCGCCATGATCTGCCTCCCCCCACAATCATCTGCCCCCTCCCTCTCCTCTCTCCCCTCTCCCTCTCCTTCTTGCCCCTTGCTGATGTTGCTGCTGAGAAGGCGTGGTGTTAACGCCATGCAATGCACATGTGCTCAGCTGCTGCCACCAGGGCTGCTGACAGCTTTGGCCGAGCCCTGGACAAAATCACGTGAAAGGGCCCCTCAGCCCAGTGGTACAATGTCATGAGGACCCAATTCTGGGGCCCCCCCTCAGCCTGGGCCAGGGACAACTATCCTTTTTGTCCCCCCTTGTCGGCACCCCTGGCTGCTGCTGCCTGGGTGTAGATGAGCAGATCCAAAAGAGAGCCAGCGTGTTGCAGACTCTCACTACCACTACCAATCCTCAACAGATGCATATGCATGTTGCACACAGTGGTATGTACTGTATGGAAACTGTCGTCCTCTCTCACACACACGCACGTACGCACGCACGCACACCTCATCTGGGGATAGGCTCACCTGCTGCATAGGCAGTGCAGCATGCCCTGTGCTGTTCACAGGAGCACACATTTCACATACAGAGCAGGGATGTGCACACACGCGCGCACACATACAGTGCACATGTGCATACACGCACAGATGCACACACACACGCAGGCACGCAGGCACGCAGGCACGCACGCACGCACGCACGGACACACACACACACACACACACACACACACACACACACACACACACACACACACACACACACACACACACACACACACACACACACACACACACACACACACACACACACACACACACACACACACACACACACACACACACAGTGTGATCACACCAGCCCTCAACAGTCCACTGTACATCTGTTGGAGCAGCTCCTATGGGACCTGACTTAACAAGGTCAGGACCCCCTGCCTGCATGATAAACCCGCCTCATGACCCCCCGCCTGCCTAATGCCTCCCTAGTATCTACCCCCTCATCTTGTTCTATAGCCTACTGGTTTAGTTCCCAAACCGGGGGGTCACGACCCCAAATGGGGCCGTGGAGGTATTGTGGGGGAGTTGTGGAGAGAAAGGACCGTTTGCTTTGAGCCTTGAATACATTATGCTTTCATATACTAATATAACCATTCCAGAATTTGGGAAACATTTACTTTTTACAAGTGATTTTCAAATTAAAGTTTAGCAATAGTAAGGGGGGAAAAAATAGATGTTTAGCACTTGGAATATGGGAGGTGTGGGGTTGTGAAATACTCTTTGGTCCAAAAGGGTGTCTCAACAGGAAATGTTTGGGAAGCGGTGGAAGATAGAGTGGCATTCCTAAAGCGCTTTCTGTGGAACTCAGAAGGCAAACCCAAGGCATTAGCTTCACTATAAGCACATGCTTATAAGTGTAAGGGATCCCAATGGGGAGATATTAGCATCATTTGTGTTTACTGAGAGAGAGCTCTAATTGGTAATAAAAAAGAAAAACATGGATGGCAATCTAGGAATTTGTCTCGTTTATACCACAGGTGAAGGGCTGTAGGCATACTGGGCAGGGACAGCACTGGGCAGACAGAAGGCTGAGCAAGGGGACTTTTCATGTTGTTTACCAACAGACTAACACCTTAGCATCAAAGTAGAGAAGTCCGATAATATCGGCCCACAGATATTATCGCCCGATAATAGCCTAAAATGTAATATCGGTCAATATCGGTATCGGATTTTTGACCTATCAAAACCGATATAATAATACTTGAATTACTGTACACTTTTCTCTTTAATTATTTTTCTATTTTGCACAGACGATGTTAATATTTGGAAAGCTTTGTTGCATTCGAGAATGCATCTAGTGGGGCATTACCATAAAATTAAGGGACTGTTCGTTATTTATTTTTGGGGTCGCCGGAAGATGTCCACCTTTGATCGTCAAATTTAGCATGACCCTCCCCTAACGAGCTTCAAAACTTTGATGACCCTCCCCGCGACGCCGTCAAAAAAATGCATGACCCTCCCCTATGGAGAAGTAGTAAATAGCCCTATTCTACCTTATTTTTTATTTTTTTTGACAAACGTTGATTGACCAACGCTGCTGCTAGCTTACTGGATGTTATTGTAGGCGCCCTCTTGAAAACTATAGTAGTCTACTTCACGAACGCGGGGGCATTTCATACATTTATAATTTGATTTAGCTTATGATAACTTATGATAGCTCTTCGACACAACAGAACACAACGGGGTATGAATCTGTGATCAATTTTAGCTAAATGGAGAAGCGTTTCTGAGGCTATGTTACATCAAAGCATACAAACAAGGTAGGAATGCTTTTTTCTAATAAATGTGCCAAACATTTTTGGATGACCCTCCCCTAGCCAGCTTAAAAGAAATTGATGACCCTCCCCTCAGCAATGAAAAAAATGACGTGACCCTCCCCTATTTTCTTCCGGTGACCCCGAAAATAAATAACGAACAGTCCCTAAGCATATTTTGTTCCACAACAGCAGATTTGTAATGTTACCTAAAATTTGTTATGAGGAAAAATAACCCACATATATCGGCATCGGTATCGGCCGATATCGGAATTGAAAATTGAGAGTTGGACAATATCGGCATATTCGATATCGGCGAAAAAGCCCATATCGGACATCTCTACATCAAAGCCATCCATTTTTTGTCAGCCACTAATACACACACACACACACACACACACACACACACACACACACACACACACACACACACACACACACACACACACACACACACACACACACACACACACACACACACACACACACACACACACACACACACACACAAATAAAACAAACAAACAAACAAACATGCCACCATTTAAAGCAAACAAACATGCATCACCACCAGCTTAGTATAAAGTGCCACCTTGGTAAACGTGTGTGAAGTAAAAGCCTGTGTGTTGTGCAGTGTGTGCACTAATAGGGGGTCATTAACCATGGGCCATATAACATGCCTGGCTCCCTCCATTACATACTCGAGCAAACAACATCTGGAGAAGAGGCACAGCGCAGTAGGAGAGACAGCCTGTCCCTGGCAAAAGCCAACAGTGGGTGGGGGAACAAGCAAGTCAGTTGTCCCGGGCCCTGGGAAATGGGGGTGCACAGAATTGGAGCCCCATTACATTGTATTGAGCTATGGGGTAGTTTCAGATGATTTTGTCCTGGGCCCAGTCAAAGCGGTTAGGTAGGGGGCTCTGCTGGCAAAGCACATGCTAGAAGATTAGTTACTCAATGGTCCTCACGCAAAACTCCAGCTGATCCATGTCACAATTTAAAGCAGCACTTGATGTTTTTTTTTTTCCCCGGACAAACCATTCACAAACCATGATGCAATGTTTCTACCGGTGGTGGGCTCCTTTTTCTTTTTTTGTGATGATATCCAATGGACATTCAGATGGTGGGTTATCATCATTTCATTCACAATGACGTTTTTTTTTCTTGAAGTACTAAACTGTGTTTAATGAAACTTGGTTCATCTTCAGTCATTATGACGCACTCCATTACACACAGAGCGTTTTCAAGATGCGCTTTTAACCTCGGTACATTTGCTTTAAAACATATCAGGATATCTGATGGAAATGACAACAGATACTGAATGGTGTTAATCTGAAACAATGGCAGCCCAGCCGACAACTTTCAAGCATTAGAAGCACAGGTACGCAAAGTAAGAATAAAAAAAAAGCTTTGTCAGCAATTGCTCTAATGGCATAGCATGATCAATACTGTACTACAATACAACATCAAAGCCAATGATCAGTGGATAAATCACTTGTATATGATACATTCTCACAAAGTACTGTATACTTTACTTTGACTTTTCAGATTAATTTAAACTGTGGTATATTTCCATTTAATGGAAAGAATAGTAAAACAAAATAAACATGCCTGTCTGTTTGAAAATAATGAAGTGTTCCACTTAAATGATCACTGTTGCAATCCATTTGCTTGTTTGAAAAGACTATAGTGCCTTTAACAGAGTAATGACGTTTTTGCGCCAAAGACAAAAGTTTGGTAACACTTTATTTTAAGGATACATCTATTATCACTAATACATACAATGTTAATGCCTGCATAAGTAACTTGTAAGGCGTGTACTAAGCAAATGCTAAGGCCTACTAGGCCCTTACTAAGGTTAAATTGGTAATAAATCCCTTATTGTACATGAACAAGACATTTGCGAATACATGCCTAACAAATGTTTTATTTTGCTTTGTAGCCTACATGCCTTACAAGTTACTTATACAGGAACATTGTATGTATTAGTGCTAATAGATGTATCCCTAAAATAAAGTGTTACCAAAGTTTCATGTATTTGAAATCATTGCCTATGGTTCTTTTCTTTGCATTCCGAAGCACTCAAGACATACTGTGAGAGCTATTAAAACTAGTTAATAAAGAATTAGTTTTACAAGAAGATAACACCGCTTACATTTTCAAATGGACATCTATCATTCTGAAGCATCATGCCTAAGGGAGCTACATAAAGTGGACAGCCTATAGACTAACAGACACATACCTGAGATAGCTGAATAACGGAAGAGAAATAAACCCAGAGAGAGAGAGAGAGAGAGAGAGAGAGAGAGAGAGAGAGAGAGAGAGAGAGAGAGAGAGACAGAGAGAGAGAGAGAGAGACAGAGAGAGAGAGAGAGAGAGAGAGAGCGGGAGAGGGGGAGGAGGGAAGAGAGAGAGAGAGAGAGACACAGAGAGAGAGAGAGAGAGAGAGGCAGAGAAAGACAGACAGACAGACACACACACACACACACACACACACACACACACAGAAAGACACACACACAGAAAGACACACAGGCACGCACACACGCACACACACACAATCTCTGCACCATATATATGTGTCCTCATCCACCGACAAACAGCTTCATCAAACCTGTCCATAGAGCCAACGTTCCCACTTTGACAAGACAAGATGAATGCACATCATAGACTCACAGCACACAACAGCACACAGATTTAGAGCCGGCATTACACCCTCTCTCTTCTCACACTACACCGTGACACAGCGGGCCGACACCTACTGAATTTATAGCCCACTGTATGGGGCTCCATGACAGCAATCTGTAGGGAGTGCTGTGCCTGTGGACAGGCCAGTTATCAGCACAACCAACCACATGCCACTCATTCATTACAATAAGACAATACGTTTAACCCTTTGAGGAGTACCATGACAAATATGTGATTAGAATTTTGCCAACATTTTGAGTTCTCATTATGATGTCATAAGGATTTTTAACACCGACTTCTATGGGAACTGTAGAGTGTTCAAGTAAAATTCTAGAAGAACTGGGGGAAAAGCCTTACTCCTCAAAGGTTAAAGGCTGGACCATGCTTGCTGCAGAGTACGCATTGTGCATATGAGTTTCGTTGCAAAATGGTGTACTGTATTTTGGAACATTTGGAGATATTTTGTATTGGGCATTCAATTCCATTACAGAATGCATTTTATATAGGTTCAAAAAGTATGTTCTCAAAATATTATAATGGCAAGAATTCACACATAGATGATATGACTTCTGTACAATCATTTCCAATAATAAAATGTAAAAGTCAAAAAGGGTGGATACGCCATTTTGCAATGAAACTCTTCATATATTTTGTCTTTTATGTCAATTTGACACACAGTGGCACAATTGAATGCAAGATATGCAGACTCATGTGGACAACACCATATTTCCACAACCGCTCGCCGCAACCCTCCGAACCTCTATGGGTCAAGGCAAGGCAAGGCAATTTATTTCTAAAAGCGCATTTCATACATGGAAGCCCTTAATACTGTATCATTGATGGAAGCAATTCAATGTCCTTTACAAGAGACATTACTGAAACGGTGGCGGAAAATTTTGACAAGACAGCCTCATTGGATATTATTTGCCCCCTAGATGATACTTCCAGTATCATGCGTAGTATTCTGATAGTTCTGCAGCAAGTATAAGCACTCGCTTCACGAACACACACACACACACACACACACACACACACACACACACACACACACACACACACACACACACACACACACACACACACTCTGACTTTAGTAGCATCGCCACGTGTTGGTCAGAGTAGGTATTTGATGAGGTGACTTGTGGTGTATTATACAACATTGCAAAGCCAGCTAGAAGGCCTCGATTCAGAAATACATTCTTTTCATCTTGAAAGGGCTTGAAAGGAAAGATGCAAGAGAATATTCTGACACGATGTTGATAAATTATAATAAAGCTACCATCAAAATGAAAAGAACCGGAAGAGAGAACGCAACATTTTTTAAAAATGTTTTCAATCAAGCGCGAAGACTCTATGCAAGGTAGGCTTACTACAATTATGGTCACTTTGAGCCAGAAGAGATCGTTGTATTCACAGAGCGCTTCTGGCAGATGTAATTTCTCTGGCTTTGCCAAACATTTCATTAAATATGCATTAGAGCCCCGACACATGCAGCTGCAGTGAGGTGCATCCACGCGGCAAATGCAGCCTCGTGTTTTTGACTATGCTCGCTCTTCTCTCTCTCTCTAGAAACGCTTAACACGGTTTTAGTCTGCAACACACACTGTCTTCAAATGAGTATTTTCAATGAATCTTCAAACGCATGAATATCTAACAGACTGCAACAAGGTAATGCTGTGATCCTGGAACAGTAGTGTGTTAAAGGACGTGTTTGTGTGGAGCGTGTGTTGTGTACGGACCTCTCTTCCTCCTGTGACCTGAAAGAAAGTGAAGTCCTGCAACTTTCATGAATATACATTCATCTTTGAAGTCCAGTTTTCTACACAGTTTTTGCCATTCCTCTTCTCAATTCCACTTCTTTCAATCTCTCTCTCTCTCTCTCTCTCTCTCTCTCTCTCTCTCTCTAGCTACAAACACACAGAGACATAGGCACAAATTCCCTCTCTAACTTTAGCCAATAGAGAAAATATAATTCATTCACCATGTAATAATCTCCTTCAAATCAAACTTGCCGAATCACAATGGCCATATTGCGACACCAGCATTAGTGTCCACTGGTGTGAAACTAGGGCGTATAGCATAGTGAGAGCTCTCTTTCTCTCTCTTGTATTATTCATTTGCATTGTAGTAGGTGCTTCCCGGCTATCCATCAAGGTGCTACTTAAATCCTACGCAGCTTCGAAAAATGCATATTGATTACCATTGCCTTCTGCCCCCTAGATAGCCTCAATTCATCTGACTCTGAACTTCACTAACAGTCAAAAGCTCTCAATAGTCTGTGCCAGCAACAATGAGCCTTGTTGACTCAGTCTGTATAGCACTTTACAGTTAAGTGTACCTGACTTGAGGCGGAACTTTAATTTAGAAGCTCACTCTATTACATGGCAAGAAAGGTGACTGTGGTTGCTGGTCTGTGGCCAAGTGTGTAGCGGCAAATTAGTGCACTGTGAGTTTTTTTTCTCCTTTTTCAACGTTCATAAAGGCATGTCAAAATGTTGAGTTCTCACTATGATGTCGCAAACACTCGGCAGGATATTGAACACAGAGCTTAAAGAGAGCTGTAATGTTTGAGCAAAATTCTAGAACTATTGGGTAAAATCTGTGCGACTCTAGGGGATAATTTGCAAGATCACTCTATTTATATGGCAAGAAATATGAGTGTTGGCTAGTATATGGCCAAGTGGGGTGAATTAGTGCACTTTAAGGTTTTTTTCTAGGTTAATATGCTTAATAAAATTTTACGACACTGATTATATACAGTACTGTAGATGTCTGGCATGGCATTGTATTGGCACATGCTTAAAAAAACTGAATTTTTGCAGTAATAAAACTAGCACTTCTGATGTCCTAAAATGGACACCCAATCCAACACCTCAATCATTTGTCAGGTTGCCAAAGGCATAGTTTCTCAAGTACATGCAAAACTGCATTTAACATGACTTTCTTCAATAAGCAGCATGAAAAGCAATAACAATTTACTCCACTGAGTGTGCATAACTGAACACAACATGCTGATGGGTTTAAAAAAGCATGTTTGCCTAATCTTATCATTTCAAATGATTCATTTCCGTCACTGGATTATTATGATGACAGGTAGCGGGGCTGCACCCTTTCACATCATTATTGGTAGTAGCATCATTGTTGCCTTGGACACCCAACAGACAAATCTTGGCCCTTCGTGGATGACGCAGAGCGCATGCTTTTATCTAGTTTCCTGTAATCAAAGCCAATTAAAATGGGTCTGCCTCATGGTCCGCTGCCTTCACAAAACCCTGCTCCACAGACCTCAGCCAGCCACCTACGTCCTTCGCCAGCTCTTCTGCCCTTTAGTTTGCACACGGGCAGCAGCAGGTGTTAGCTTGTTGACAAGTGAGCTGACAGTGTAATTCCACTTTGCTGTTTACTGGTGGCTACATCACCATCACGGACGTCAGCACAAGACTCGGTGTCTAGGCCCTACTGGTGTCTGGGGAGGCACATGGCAGTCATTACGCAACCCTGCCTTGCTAGCAAACTAATAAGGGGCTGCCCGGCACACAGAGAGAGAGGGAGAGAGAGGGAGAGAGAGAGAGAGAGAGAGAGAGAGAGAGAGAGATGAAGAGCAGAAGAGAGAGAGAAAGAGAGAGAGAGAGAGAGAGAGAGAGAGAGAGAGAGAGAGAGAGAGAGAGAGAGAGAGAGGGAGACAAGGAGAGAGAGAAATTGAGAGAGAATTAGAGAGATAAATGAAGAGCAGGAGAGAAAGAAATAGAGAGAGATAGAGAGAGAGAGATAGAGAGAGAGAGGGGGGGGGCAAGGAGAGAGAATTAGAGAGATAAATGAAGAGCAAGAGAGAAAGAAATAGAGAGAGAGACAGAGATAGAGAGAGAGCGAGAGAGCGAGAAAGCAGATGCACTTTATTGCACCACCATTTATATCGCACTCATTTATACAGTGCTCATAGGAGCGCATAATGAAATTGAATCTGACCAGATGCTGGGGCATTTGCATGTCAATTCCAAACATTTCAAGCTGTGGTAGGTACAATTACAGCACAATATATTGTAATGTGTTTGTACGCTCTTTTCTGTAATACGTGAATGCAGACATGACTCCGATTGTTTCCTGTTTAGACTGGATGCAGTGCAGTGGTGATCTCGTGTCTGTTTTCAGATAGCAGGAAGGTTTTCTCTTTCTTTCTTTCTCTCTCTCTCTCTCTCTCTCTCTCTCTCTCTCTCTCTCTGCGATACCGTGTGAATCAGGGCGGGGGTAGGGAGGTGGGAAAGCACACTAGAGACAACCACACACACACACACGTCACCATAGTAACCAAAGGTGGTCCCTGGGATATCTCATTAGAATACAACGCTGGGCTGCCACGAGCGATGGGCTTGGGGAGCGAGGGAGTACAGAGAGATGGGGAAACAATAAAAGGCTAGAGAGGAGACATTCATAAGGAGAGAGCTCACAAGATGTAACAACGTGCAGATCTCTTATTTTCTCCCCCCTCTGATGCACAGAGATCGGCTTGTTATGTCTTTATTGGCGTGCTGGGTTCCTAGGCTAATTGAGGGTGGGTCTTTGAGAGCATGCGGACAGAGGGAGGGGGAGCGAGAGAGTGAGAGAGCGAGAGAGCGAAAGGAAGGAAGGAAGGAAGGAAGGAAGGAAGGAAGGAAGGAAGGAAGGAAGGAAGGAAGGAAGGAAGGAAGGAAGGAAGGAAGGAAGGAAGGAAGGAAGGAAGGAAGGAAGGAAGGAAGGAAGGAAGGAAAAGGAGAAAGCATGTGGTTGTAGTATCACGTGAAAAGACCAAATGTCTCGTGTGAAAATGAAAATCTCAATTTTTTTTTAAAAATTCTGGGCGGAACAATCCATAAGATGTATAACTATATGTTGATATATGGAAAACCTTATGGACTGCAGCCAACATCAACGTCATCTTGGGAGTCAGCAAAATGCAAGGAATGCAAAATGCATGTTGTCAGTCAGAAGATGGAGTAGTCTGCTTCTGGTTCATTAGTCAACAGCATGTAGAATATATAGCCAACATGGCAACGTATACCGAGCAACAAACATGCAGCAAATCTCTGTGGTATGCAGACATAAGACTTGCGTCATGTGCCAAGATACAGTCAAAGCAGCTGACTAAATGATCTACTTGGTCTTCCAGGAGAATCAATCAGGTTTCAAGTACAGCTTCCCCTCTCTCTTCACATAAGGACTTTTAAAAACATAAATCTATGCATAAGCAATGCTCCTTCAATAAAACTCAAATGAATATATCAAAGACGTGGATGGTTTGTCAAGACTTGCCTACATTGATATCCCATTGGAAAGTGAAAGGTAATGTATACATGAATACAATGCATTGTATGCCAATGTGGAATAGAAGGTATGAAGTGTACTGTTGTTAAATGAATGGCTCTTAACATAATGTCTGGCCTTCAGTGGCGGAACAATTGCACACAGGGCCCCAGGGCAAAACACTGATAGGTTACCCCATACAGCCTGCCAAGGGCATAATAGGGGCCCCACCACTAATACAGAAGGGCCCTGAGCCCAGGGGCAAATGTCCTGCTTGCCCAACCCCATAGCTCCGCCTCTGCTCGCCTTACAACAGACTGAGCAAGGACGGTTTACTGCAAGGGCCTACGGGACCAAGGCCTCAGGGCCCAAGAGCCAAGGAGGCCCTGAAGCCCAAGCCTCTGCACTACAATTTCAACATCACTTTTAACATCAATATGTATTCCAATGTACTATTGACCCCCTTAAGCCTTGAATACATTAAGCTTCACATTTTTAATGCCCACAGGTTTTGTCATTCTTTCTTTGTACCTTTGCTGTGGGGAGTGGGGAGGGGGGAGGGGGGGGGGGCCCTTCATGATTTTATCTCATTTTTTAATTTAATTTCAGTCTTTTCGTTAGAAAGGTTTGGGGGAAAGTCGCCACTTATATATATTTTAAAAAATGTGCAGATCCAATTGTCATCAAGAAAACTGTGATACACATTTTTTTTTTTCAAAACCGCCCATCCCTAGTTTGTATGTTCTTGCCATTATATTTTTTCCATAATAATAATAATTGGTATAGGACATTTCAAACAAGGCATGCAGCTCATTGTGATTTAACAGTTAGATTAAATATGAAATTGGTAAGTTGGTTAACCCATTGATGCCAAATACTGTGCCAAATGCTATCATTGACCGTAGTGCCAGGAGTTGCATGATGTAGCTTTAGGCTCATGAAATTCAACATTTTTGTAAATGAAGAAAGTTTGTATGTTAAAGCTGAATGAATCGGTGATACTGCAAAATGGAGCAGCTTTTAATTCAATTAATTACATGCTTAGTATGTGCTTCAGATGCTGAAACATGTGTTTTTGCAGGTGTTTTAGGCAACACTGGGTTTAGAAAAAGGCCGATATTTTGGCAAAAGTAAGGTCGAAGAATATAAGGTACATGGGCCCCCCTCAAAACATGTGGGCCCCTGTCAGGCTCCTGTGGTAATTTTGGGCTAAAAACGCCACTGGGGGGGCGTTCTTGTTGTGTGACCCACAGGCCCGTCGAGTCATAATCCCTGGTCTTGATGCAACAAGATAGTGGACAGAAGCCCAGCCGGCGCCTGTAAGCCTCTTGTGCAGCCAGTGAATAATGATTGACGCAGTGTGGTCTAATGGGGACTGATGAACAGTTGCAGGTATGCAAACATCAGCCAGCAGTAAATGCATTTATCACATAGGCGTGTGCCAGGTCCAAGCACACAGACAGAAATGCATGGGGGGATAACACACACACACACACACACACACACACACAGACACACACACACACACACACACACACACACACACACACACACACACACACACACACACACACACACACACACACACACACACACACACACACACACACACACAGAGAGAGAATTGTAAATTCACACAGCCCTTTGGAGGACATTTTATTTGCAGATAACACAAAATTATTACCTTTCGCAACAGCGGCAATCAATCCAGCTGTTTGTCCACCGTTGTTGGCTGGTGGTTTTGTAACAGACCGACAGACTACCCTTTGTATTATCCAAGATGCTCACAATGGAAAATTTTCATTTATGGTAAGGGAGATTAATAAATATTAGGGGTGTACCCAACAGCAATGAATCCAGCTGTGTATCATTTGTTAACAGTTGATTTTGTGCAAACATCGCCACAAAAAAGAACCAAACACCAGCATTTCAGGTGTTGTTCATGACATTGCCGGTTACGTTTGGACAAGGAACTGGCCATTTTAGATATTCAATTCAAAGTTTTTTAGATATTCAATTTTTAATTTTTCAATTTATCATAATTCATATTCTGAGGGTTGTTGTATTCCAAGCTGATTGTGTAATATGTAGAGCCAGAAAAGAGCTTTCAAACAACACCACAGACATCTTTTTGTGACTAACACTGACTGATATAATCAAGGCTGAATGCATAGTGTCCTACCCTCATTTGTAGACCTTTGCTAGTCTGTTTCTGCCTTAATATACATGTCAGATTCAAACCAATGCAGTTCTGGGGTGCTACCTTGCTACTAAAAAGGCACACCAAGTATGATTGAAATCCAGGTCGGTCGGGTCCCAAAGTGTCTGATTTCACGTGAAATGACCCCATACTTAAAGTCTCAATTCTGGGATTTTGGAAGCTGTACTACCACAAGTTGCAAAATGGGACTGTGCTCAATTCTGGGATTTTGGAAGCTGTACTACCACAAGTTGAACCACTAGATCTGCAGTTGCAAAATGGGATTGTGCATATGATTGGGCAGCAACCCATACCCCCGAACCTGCTTAAGCTAACCAAGGGAGCGCTGAAATGTTGGAAACAAGACTTCAAGCTTTGTTTGGGAGCAACTCATCATTGTTCTGTAATTAGGCTCCTTCATGTAGTACTTTGGGAATTCCATGATAGTTCAAGGTAATATTCTTAAGTTGCAGACTTCCCCTTTAAATTGCATATTATCCTATCATTCTATCTTTTCTCATCTCCCTCATATTATCCTATTATTCTACCTTCTCCCTCCAAGGTATATGCATTCTGGAGCTCATCCAGGCTTTTAATTCTAGACATTAAAAGAAAAGACACAAATTCCACGTCCAGACACTAGGTCACGCTTTAGAGGCCAGCAGCCATAAGAGGCTCCTTCCTAAAAAGCAGTTTGTGCATCGTTGCCAAGCCACAGACACAGGATCACAACTTTACTCTGACGGCGGTTAGAGACTAAATAATTCAGTGGGCCCAAAAGGGGGGCGATGAGGAGAGGGGAGAAGATACACAGTACAGTAAGCTACAACAGTGTTGATTCAAGACTTACAGAGCAGGAAGCAGGAACAACACTTTGTTCAATTCAACTCTACGTCTTGAAATGACACTGCAACCTTTACTGTGCATGGAGGGATCCGTCAACAGAAGTGGCCAAAGTAAAAGGAGGAGTACATTTATGGTGTAAGTACAACACATACGACATAGAGGTCACACCAGTTATTCCACTGTAACGAGGTGTGTGTGTGTGTGTGTGTGTGTGTGTGTGTGTGTGTGTGTGTGTGTGTGTGTGTGTGTGTGTGTGTGTGTGTGTGTGTGTGTGTGTGTGTGTGTGTGTGTGTGTGTGTGTGTACGTTTTTTGTGTGTATGTAGGTCTGTGGATGTGTACGTATATGTGTGTATTGACTTGAAGGGGACATCAGCCCCTGTCATGCGCCCTATAAAGCATCCCTTTAAACAGCGCTGTCTGTTTGCTTTATTGGCCGGCCTGCTCCTTCCTGCTATCTATCACTGGCCCCCAGCTCTTACCATGATGCAGCCCACACTGGCACATGGCTTAGTGGGGGAGGAGGGGGTGGAGAGATGAGGAGAAGAAGGTGGTGATGGACAGAGACAGAGAGAGAGAGAGAGAGAGAGAGAGAGAGAGAGAGAGAGAGAGAGAGAGAGAGAGAGAGAGAGAGAGAGAGAGAGAGAGTCTGTCTGTCTGTCTGTCTGTCTGTCTGTCTGTCTGTCTGTCTGTCTGTCTGTCTGTCTGTCTGTGCATTTATACATTAACTGATGATTTAATTTTTAGCAATTTATTTTCAAGTGAATGTGGAATGTCCCGTGGAAATTATCGGCACGTTTTCACCCAAAGCCCTATTCCACATTCCAATTTCATATTTTACAGATGCTCCCCCCCCCCCCCCCCCCCCCCCCCCCCCCCCCCCCCGTACCTCCCCCCAAACATAGGCAACTTACTTACAGTACTTGCATAGATCATTATTATTATACTACACTTAGCTAACGCTTTTTATCTAAAATGAGTTACAGATATCTACAGGGTATTGGTTATAGTCCCTGGGGCAATGTGGGGTTAGGTGCCTTGCTCAAGGGCACTTCAGCCAGGAATGGAGGTGTAGGGAGGGGAAAGGGCAGGATTCGAACCTGCAACCCTATGATATATAGTCAAACTCCCTACCCCGTTACACTACGGTACCACGGTTATAATTATCAAACCTACTCATATTTTTTTATGCTATTTCACTGCAAAAGTAAGGCATGAGGCATATGAGTCAGACCAATATCTGAAAAAAAAAATCCAGAATGCTGGCTGATTGAATTTTCTCTTTGATCTCTGCATGTAAGTCTCTGTCAGTATCTTTCCCACTGCATATTTGATCAACATCAGAAATAAATATTGATCCAGATTTCATACCACATGGCACTATCAAAGAAGTATTTGAATAGCATGTGATCACAGTGGCATGCTAGGAATGGTCAAACATTTATTCACATAACAAGTCAACTTTTATACATCTCCATCTTGCTTGGAAGAAAATAAAAAGTATTTTGAGAGCTGCATATTGCTACTAAGGATAGACCGATATATCGGCCGATATTTGAGTTTTTTAAGTGTATCGGTATCGGCCGATACACGTGTGATTTTGGCCGATACGCAATATTTATTATTTTATGTTATTCAGGTTTTTTAAAAGCACCAGGACACTTTATTTTTGTATTACTTGATTGTTAGAGTGGTCTACCTCAAATTGATAATGTTAAATAAATGTTTATTTTTAACTTGAGACCTGGAATATTCGTCATTTTTAAACGTTTTTTTTACCCATATCGGCCCCAAATATCGGGTATCGGCCAAGGGTGATTTAAAAAAAAAAAACGGTATAGCATCGGCCATTAAAAAACCTGTGTCGGTCAACCCCTAATTGCTACCATTGTAAGGTACTATGTTACAACCAAAAATGCACATATCACAGACACAGACAGATGCAGACACACACAGAAGCAGACAGTGTGACAGTGTGAAGGCAGCGTCTGTGTGTGCGTGCGTGCCCATTTATCTCTGTGTGTAATGCCCCTGTGTGTGTGTGTGCGTGTGTGTGTGTGTGTGTGTGTGTGTGTGTGTGTGTGTGTGTGTGTGTGTGTGTGTGTGTGTGTGTGTGTGTGTGAGAGAGAGAGTGAGTGAGAGAGAGAGAGAGAGAGAGAGAGAGAGAACAAGAGAGAGAGAGAGAGAGAGAGAGAGAGAGAGACAGAGAGAGAGGCAGAGACAGAGAGAGACAGAGAGATACAGAGTGTGATACTGCTCCCAAAATCCCCTTTTTGGAGAGCACACTAACCCCTCTTCAAACCCCCGTAATCCAGGGATATTGGACTGTTTAATAGATAGCCAGACAGGCAGACAGGGTAGCACTGCTGCTGTCGTGGAAAGTTGAGTGGCGCACTTGGAGTAAATAGAATACGGACACCTGGGTGAATATAAAATGTTCAGTACAGTCAATAGAATGCGGTCAGATGGGTGAATGTAAAATGTTCAGTACAGTCAATAGAATACGGTCAGATGGGTGAATATAAAATGTTCAGTACAGTCAATAGAATACATTCACCTGGGTGAGTATAAAATATTCACTACAGTCAGTCATTCACTACAGTGCACAGTGCACTATGCCAACGTACAGTATAATCCCCTCCAAAAGTATTGGGACAGCAAGGCAAAGTACCTTGATTTTGTTGAGCTAAAATGTTGATCTTACATTCATCTTTTTGGTCTTAAAACCTAATAAAATGTCTTCAGTCACTGCAACCAAAATAAGGGGATATCCTTTGCTATTCCAATATGATTGTAGGGGCTGTATTTGTGGATGTTTCTTTGTTTCGCAAATGCAATTTCGTTGTGCGTGCAGTGTGCAGTCAGTGAGCACTTGTGTGCTGTGGAGTGCTGTGCCACAATGACAATAGGAGTGGGAGTCTCTCAGTTGGGCTTTCAACTTTTTCACTACTCTCAAAATGACCCGAATAAAGGCCAAACGCCACAAAAACATCTTTTAAAACGGACAGTAAGGCCACAACAGAGTCAATAAGGGATGGTGTCTTGTGTGAGAGCAGTTGTCTACTCCACTAATCTCAACAGCCACTCCCCTCCTCCCTTTCTCTCCTCGAGGGGACAGAGCGCAGCATGGGCTCCATGGCAGAGCTGTCCAAATGCCACTGTCATCCACAGCCACACGCCACTGCTACCGCCTCTAGCATCCAGCATCGCCCACCACTGTCCAGCCCACACCCCACCTCATGACAAGACACCACTGCACTGCACTATAACCAGAGCCGCTGAGAGCATTGGCTGGGACTGGGACAAACTCATTTGAAAGGGCCCTCTTCTCAATACATTCAATGTAATGAGGACCAAATTGTGGGGCCCCTCTTTCCCAGGGCCCGGAGCAACTCACCCATTTGCCCCCTACCCTGTCGGCTTCCCTGACTATAACCCACACCTCAAGGCATACTATTTCACAGACCATTCTCCACTCTCTACCAACCACTCCACACGCCACCCGTCTCTACCTCTAGCTCTCTCAGTCAGCACTGTACCTTCCTCCACTCTCCACATCCAGCGTCCACACACCAGCAGCCACTCCACCCACCTCTGCCTCTGCTCGTCTTGTCTGCACCGTCTGTGCCCCTCAGACAGTATTCACATCCACACACACCAACCACTCCACACCTGCCTCTCCTAGTTTGCACTTTTCCCCTCTGTTACACACACACACACACACACACACACACACACACACACACACACACACACACACACACACACACACACACACACACACACACACACACACACACACACACCTTCCTCTGCTCTCCTAGTCTTGTTATCCTCCACAGTATTCACATTCACAACCCACTCCTCTCCTTTCCCTCTAGCATCCAGTGTCACCGACCACACTCCCATCTCCACCAACCATACCACCCACTACCTCCCACCCCGCCTCTGCCCCCTCTCCTAGTCCACACTACCCCCTCCAGCCAGTGTTGCCAGATGTGTCTGATCAAATCCACCCCAAAAGGTTATCAAAAACTGCCAAAATAAGCTAAATTCCGGCCAATTTCAACAAATTGCATTGATTTCTATGGGCACAATACTGCCGAAAAAAACGCCAAATGGCCAATCTTTCCCATTTTTACCCGCAGCCGGCCATCCCAAGTAGCTCGGGTAACCGCCCAATCTGGCTACCCTGCCTCCAGCGTTCCCATCCACCCTCCACCAACCAGACCACTGCACCTGCCTCTGCAGCCTACTCCTCGTAGTCTCCACCGTATTATTCATATCCACACACACCAACCACTCCACCCCACACAACACACAACAACACACCCCGCCTTGCCTCTTCCCTCTCTTGGTCTGCACACATGGCTGCATCCAACCGTGCTGCATGCATATTTACCAAATAGCCCATTGGAATTGAGTGCTGTAGGTAGGTCTGGTCTCAAGGGCTGTAACAATATTGTATCGAACCGAGAAATCGTGATACACAGAGTCACGATACTGTATCGTGATACAAGGAGGCAGTATCGTGATACGCCCTTTCAAAGTTTTATTACCCATTTAGTCCAGAAAACAACCTTCTGATTTGATGTGATAGTGTTTCCAAACTTCAGTGGAGATACATTTCAGAAATCGTGGGGTGTATCGAACCGTAGGTCAAAAATCGTGATACGAACCGAAAAGTGTGTTGAGTGTATCGTTACAGCCCTAGTGGTCTCTGCTTCAGGGTTCCACTCCAGTGGAACGTAGGGATGTGGGGGGGTAAAGACATGGGAGGGGTGGGGTTAGTCGTCATGGTCCAGTGGGCTGAGCCAATCGACTGGAAAGTGCTGCACTGTCTGACACACTGGGAGACTGCTGTATGTGAAATGGGGAGAGGCAAGAGGAGAGACCACCTCCTACGTATGCCATGTTTGGATGAAATGTTTTTAAAATTCTTCTTGTTACTTTCAGTACGTACTAGGGCTGCACAATGAATCGAAAATAATCGAAAATCGTGATAAAATTGTGAAATCGAAGTCATGATTTCAATCGTGATTTAATCGTGGCAATAGTGATCTACCTTTGAGAGCGTCCTTGAAGCCAGAACATACTGACAGGCTGGTGTTTCTGGCCAGAAATCTGTCCACCTAAGTTTCATGCTATTGCCTTTACATAATTATTACAATTCATTTTATTTTGCTCATCCTGTATAGAATTCATTCTTGGTTATATTTCATCTTGTTATAATTTTCAAAAAAATCTGCAAAAGATCAATAATCGTGATTAATAATCGTGATTACAATTTTGACCAAAATAATTGTGATTATGATTTTTTCCATAATCGTGCAGCCCTAGTATGTACTCATTTCACTTGTAATTGCTAAAACTATTTTTTGCCTATGTAGTGTTGGTCTAGGCCTGCACTCTGTGTAAGGTCATCACAATAGGTCACATGGGTAAGCGGTTAGGACGTCAGACTTGTAGTCCAAAGGTTGCCGGTTGGACTCCCGACCGGCCAGGTTGGTGGGGGGAGTAATTAACCAGTGCTTTCCCCCATCCTCCTTCATGACTGAGGTACCCTGAGCATGGTACCATCCCGGCGCCATTGGGGGCTGCCCCCTTGTAGAGGTGAGGCATAAATGCAATGTCGTTGTGTGCTGTGGAGTGCTGTGTCACAATGATAATTGGAGTTGGAGTTTTCCAGTTGGGCTTTCACTTCACTTCACTTTTCACAACCCCAGCACACCAATCATAAAGCAATATTTATCTGCCCCCCACCCCCACCCCACCCCACCCATGTTTGTGTTGCTTGCTGGCTAGATCTGTTGTGTTTAACAGAGCCATCTGTGCGATTGATTTTTCTTAGCCCGAAATTCATGTATTCATCAGCCTGTTCTGTAATGCTTCCACATTTTAATTAAACCTTAATCCTTTTGGAGTGAAGTTTTCCCTTATGGTTTTCCATGCTGTCAGCATTTATTTATATAGCAGTTAATATTTACCCCCGTGAAAAATAATCCCATTAAAAATGCCAATAAGCCATAAATGGCACCACATCACAGCAAATGGCCATGGAAGGACATAACAGTTGTAGAAAAAAAGACCTAGGTTATGACGACATGCTAAATATTGATTTGTCTTTTTTCATAGGTGAGTCGAGGACCTACTGCTGAGAGTACAAGAGCGATACTGCTTGAAAGACACAAAAAGGTTTTAAAAAGGGTGACCTATATACTGCATTTGTTTCTGTCTAGGTTATACACCATGCTTTAAAAACTACAGTGACAGACAACTGAAAGGACACAACTGAAGATTTCACAAAACAAAACCAACCTGCCAAATTAACCACACACCTACACTGCTGTTCAAAAGTTTGGGGTCACCTTCATTTTTCCAGTTATTTGTTTGCAATTCAAGTGGAAAGTACTGAACAGTCACAAGTGAAAAAAATGTTTGTTTACCCATAAAATTGGTTAAATTGGACAGAAGAGTGAAATCTAACCAAGCTTTTTCACCCATTTATTACATAGAAATACAGTCCCAAGAAAAAGTTTGTACACCCTTTGAAATGTCTTACATTTCTGTCAAAATTGGTCATAAAGCATGATCTGATCTTCCCGGAAATCACAAGAAGGAACAACCAGAGTCTGCTTTAACTAATTCAACCCAAGCATTTACAAGTTTACTTATTTTCATTGGCCATAAGATGTAAACATTCACAGGACAGAAAGGCATAAGTAAGTACACCCTTGCATTCAATAGGTTTTAACCCTAAGTTTGTCGCAATAACCTCAACCAGATGTTTCCTGTAGTTGCAGATCAGATTAACAAAACAATCTGGATGTATCTTGACTCCCTCTTCTTTAGAAAACTGCCCTTCTGCAGCAAGGTTTCTGGGATATCTGGAGTGAATAGCTTTCTTGACTTCATGCCATATCATCTCAAATGTTTTTTGTCAGAGCTTTGACTGGGCTATTCCAGAATGTGTATTTCATTATTATGAAGCAATTCAAAAGTCAATTGCCTCTAAAATATGGGTTGTTGTCCCATTTCAGCACCCATCCTCTTGTGTGCCTCAACTGTGTGACAGACTACCTCACATTTTTTCTGTAAAATATCTCAATTAACTTCTGAGTTCATTGTTCCACTAATAATAGCAAACTGACAAGGGCCTGAGGCACCAAGGTAGCCGCATATAATGATTCTCCCGCCACCATACTCAAAGGTGGAGATGATGTTTTGGTGAAGGTGTGGTTCTCCAGTTCTCCTCCAAACATGATACTATGTGTTCCCCTGAAAAATTCAACTTTGGTTTCAACGTTGGTCTACAGAATATTTTGCAGTAATTTTATAAGCATATAAATGCTTTTTCGCAAACCTCAAAGGTGCAGCAATATTTTTTTGGACAGAAACCCCATTAATTTTAGATTGGCAGAATGAACCCCATTTTTAGTTATTCTTGGTTACATCTCCACTTCTGAGTATGGTGGCGGGAGCATCATTATATGCGGCTACCTTGCTGCCTCAGGCCTTTGAAAGTTTGCTATTATCAGTGGAGCAATGAACTCAAGTTTATTGTGATATTTTACAGAAAAAAACCGTGAGGAAGTCTGTCACACAGTTGAAGCACATAAGAGGATAGGTGCTGAAATGTGACAACAACCCATACTTTAGAAGCAAATCTAAATTAGAATGCCTTCATAACAATGAAATACACATTCTGGAATAGTCCAGTCAAAGCCCTGACTAAAAATAATTGAGATTATATGGCATGAAGTCAATAAAGCTATGCACTCCAGACATCCCAGAAACCTTGCTGACGAGAGGCAGTTCTCTAAAGAAGAGGGAGACAAGATACATCCAGATATTTTTGTTAATCTGATCTGCAACTACAGGACAAGTCTGGTTGAGGATACAGTATTGCAACTAACTGAGGGTTAAAATCTATTTAATGCAAGGGTGTACTTACTTATGCCTTGCTCTCCTGTGAATTTTATAGCCTTATGGCCAATAAAAAAAATGATAACATGTAAATGTTTGTGTGGAATTAGTTAAAGCAGACTCTGATTGTTCCTTCTTGAGATTTCCGGGAAGATCAGACCATGTTTTATGTTAAATTTTGACAGAAATGTAAGAAATTTCAAAGGGTGTACAAACTTTTTCTTGGGACTGTACATGTTTTAGTCCATTTTTCTACAGACATTTCTTTGGTTTATCAGAGAATGCATGGAACTATTGGAGAGCTCAGTGTCTGCCCTTTCCAATGGTAGGTGTATGACATTTGTTGAGTTGCCACCTCGTCCAAAAATTCAAGTCAAGGTAGCTGCATGATTTTCTAGCCATCAGAATGAACCTACTTATGAAAGCACGATCCATTGTCTCAGTCATGTTTTAGTGTACAAGCCAGTGCCATACATTGTTGGAAAGTGTAGATTCTCCTCTTTCAAATGATATGTATATCATCCGGCATTGTATGGATCGACAGGAGCAGACATCAACTTTTGCATGCATGGGGCTCATAGAGTTCATTGGGCAATTCTGGACCTCATCTCATCCCGGGAATGCATTTGTAGAACCGCAACTGGCTATTATTGATGCCAAAGGTGTCACTTTGATAAGTACACCTGACTAGACACTATAGTAAAGGTACACTTTGATTAGTCAAAAGTTAGTGATACATTTTGGTCTATTTTATGCATCGTATATCCATTCAACAGTTACTTTTTCCAATATCAAATTGCTTATTTGTTGCATGCATTAATTTCAGGGAACAATAACTCTATACACTGATTTTATACCAGAACTGAAATTAAAAAGGAACAAGCTAAACTGTCAGAAAGAAGTATTGTGGGAGGAAAGTGTGGTGACCCAAACATTTGACCGGTGGTGTACATCAATGACTGCCACGGTCACAAAGGAAACACGTGCAGCGAAACGAGCGAAGCGAAGAGAGGTGAAATGCAGTGTTCCTTTCTCAAGATTTTTTTTGTCTTGCCTTTTTTTACTTTATTTATGACAGGACAGTGAAGGTGTTGACAGGAAGCGAGTGGGGAGAGAGAGACGGGGAAGGGCCAGCAAAGGACCCGGCCAGGAATCGAACCCGGGTCAGCCGCATGGTAGACGAGTGCCCTACCGGTTGGCCATGGCAGGGACTCAGTGTTCCTTTCTGCCAGCTCAACGGACATGAAGTCATTGCAGCGAATCAAATAGAATGAAACATTTATTCTATTGATTTGATTGGCCACCCCAGGAGAAATTCGCTCCTCATTTGCATAAAATTGAACTTGGCCGAATATTTTGGCTTTGCTTCGCTCCTTTTCGCTTGCCTACGCCTCCCTCATAGGAATTAATGGTGAAGTTTGCCTCGCTTGGTGAAATTCGTATGTGTTCCTGGCCTCAGACCAATGTCCAATACCACCCCAAATCATAACAAAATAACCAATATGCACCTACACAAAAAAATCATTAAAACCACAAGATTCGTTCAGTTGTGCTCAAAACAGACTGACACGTTAAACAAAAGTAAAATAAAAACAAATAAGCTCAACTAGGCAGAAAAGGTGAAGGGGCAAAAAAAAAAAAATACCACTCAGTGAATACGGTAGCTAGCACCACCGTCACCACCACTGCCATTGCAAGAATGGGAGAGTGTGAACTATAGTGTGCGGACTCCTCAATTGAAAGCGTCAGTCAGCCTTTCTCCTGCACCTGAGCTTGGCATGTGATGTGCGTCTTCACCCTCTGCAGAGTGCGAACGACACAGCAATGTTAACAAAGGCACACCTGCATTGCCAGTCCTGGCACTGACACTGGAGCAGGTGTCATGACATAAGTGAGAAGGAGGAAGAGGAGGAAGAGGAAAGGAGGAGGCCAGAAGGAGGAGGAAAGTAGGAGGCGAGAAGGAGGAGGAACAGAGATAGAGAGAGTGAAGTTCCACCGCTAATTGGCTGACATTTTCTCAGCAAACATGCTCCTCTGTCTCTGTGTCTGTGACTTCGCCCACCACCACCATCACCTCAGTCACCACCTCCACCTTCAACATATCATTCACCAACTAGCTGCACCTCCAGTCACTACACTACAGTTGCTACAGTCTCTCTCTCTCTCTCTCTCTCTCTCTCTCTCTCTCTCTCTCTCTCTCTCTCTCTCTCTCTCTCTCTCTCTCCTCATGCGAGAGAGGGGAAGGCTTGTGAATAATGTCAGCAAAGAGGCTGCAGAGAGTTACAAGAAGTGTCTTTGATTGACAAGAGGCTAAAACTAAAAACCCACGCCGGTCGGTGAAGATGGAGAACATTAAATGTATCGAAGGCAGAAAGACAGAATATATACAGAATGTAGCAGGTGTCACGTGGCTGGGGGGGAAATAATAACTGAAAGTCTTCATCATTGTGGGCTTTTATTTGTCAACAACAAAGCACGATTCTTTGACTGACAAGAGACTACAACAAAAAAACAGACACAGTTGGTGAAGATGGAGAAACTTATGTGTATCGAAGTGGGAAAGAAGGGAAAAAAATGTAGCAGGTGTGACATGCAGTCGATAAAAAAATACTAATGGTTGTTGGGCTTTCATTTGCCAACAACAAAAGTCATGTCTTTGATTGACAAGACACTAAAATAAAAAAACGCAGGAAAAAACACACACTGGTGAGGATGAGAACCTTACGTGTATCGAAGGTGGAAAGAAAGAAAAAAATGTAGCAGATTAAAAAAAACATCGTCATTGTTGGGCATGTATTTGCCAACAACAAAACCCTTCTGTTTTAGCCTGGCAACCCAGACTAAATGTGAGATTAAATGTGAATATTTAGTCTGGCCCCGATCAATGAGACATCGGAAGATTGTTGATGGGAACAACGCGTTGTTTTTCAAACCCTGTCTGTGCCTATAGGCCAGGGGTGGGGAACCTCTTTCATTCGAAGGGCCACTTCAAATTCCTTCAAGGGCCGTAAAAGTCCTCCGAGAGCCTTTCTATGAACACAAATCAGGATTTTCCAATGCAATTTAGGCCTCTATTGAAGGTAGACGTCTTTAAAATGGATCCCACCTTCTCTAGGTCCCCTGAATATAACTTAATATTGGAAATGTAATCTCTAAGATTCCTTCACAAAATATGTCATACTTCATGTGAAGATGCATAACATCAAAATTATATCGAGGTCCGGATAAAATGGCCTCAAGGGCCGCAAATGGCCCTCGAGACATAGGTTCCCCACCCCTGCTATAGGCCAACGCTATGAGCAAAACCCCGCCCAATTTGCATCCAAACATTCAAACAAATCTCCCGCGTTGTGACTGGTCCACCAGTTTCAGGGCCTGGGGCATTGTCGGATGCTAGACCCACTTGCAGGAAAAAATTATTTTGGCCGCTGGCGGGTGGGGCTAGTTTACTAGGCTACTTGTGTTTGACAAGAGGCTAAAACAAACAAAAAAACACTAAAATAAACACACACACTGGTGAATATAGAGCACCTTAACTGTATGGAAGGTAGATGAAGAATATGAGGAAAAAAATTTGATGTAGCGGGTGTCTTGTGAAGAGGATATAATATTGCAAATGGTCTTTGTCATTGTTGGGCTTTTATTTGCCAACAACAAAGGCCATTCGGCAGAGCCAGAGATGCTGATCTGCTGCACTGATTCCAGAGAGGGAGTCGGCAAGGAGAGGGGGAAAAGAATCCTTGGCTCTGTTTAATTCTTAAACAGCCATTTTCATCTTTCATCACATAATGCAGGTGGAATTTCAAATGAGCACAGGCAGCAAGAGCAGCAGAGAGAGCATTATCGGCGGCAGAGGCAGAGGCTTGGTGAGAGGAAACGAAAGAAAGGGAAAGAGAAAGAGAAAAGAAGTGAGAGTGAGAGAGAATCCTTGACCAGCGAGAGAGAGAGAGAGAGAGAGAGAGAGAGAGAGAGAGAGAGAGAGAGAGAGAGAGAGAGAGAGAGAGAGAGAGAGAGAGAGAGAGGTGGAGGCACGGAAGGGAGCAGGTTTGAGGCTGATCAAATTGGACACGGTTGGCCTGAATGCAGAAATCCACTATCACTCAGTTCCACATCTCCAGAGTCAATATAATCTCTCAGCCATGCAAAGTGAACCGCCCAATTCATCTCCATCACAGCAATCACACCCTTCACTCAAAAGATTTTTTGGAAGCCCAGGACTTTTGTACAGCTAGACAGATACAATTACGCACCCCCCCCCTCTACCTCTCTCTGAGATGTAAGCCATTTATTTACCTATGTAATTTGTTTTTTTGTGATTGTCACTCCATGGCACTTTTTGTGCTTCTGTATTCCAAGAACTTGTAATAACTTGTGTGTTGAAAATTCAATTCTTGCACGCACGCACACACGCACACACACACACACACACACACACACACACACACACACACACACACACACACACACACACACACACACACACACACACACACACACACACACACACGCACACACACACACACACACAAACTCGACAGAAGTAATTAACATTGTATAGAAGAGTAGAATAGAGTAATAAAAGCAACATTCACCATTTTGGCGAACTTTATGCCAATGAGCTATGACACAGTACGGTGAACACTACAGCAGTCAGTCTGAGCCGGTTTGAATCCCGCTTTGTATCTTTCCTACTTGGATGGTTTTGGTGTCTTTGCCCCTCTGCTGATCAGTAATGGCCCAGCAATGCTGTACTGTACATTAGAGATGGGATTCATGGCTCTTTTTCGGGATCCGGATCTCAGTGGCTCGTTCCTTTCAAAGAGCCGTTAAAAAAAACTGGCTCTTTTGGCTCTTTTTTAAATTATTTATTCAGTGTTAAAAATGTAATATTTTGACTCCTCCTCAAGGTAATGTTGTCCAAACAACAACTGATTATTCTCCTGCTTCTAAAGACCGTTTTTGCCTCTCTTTGAGGCAAACAATTGTGTTTTTTCCCAAATTTAATTACTCTGGTCGAGGTCACGTGCTTAAAATGAATGACAAATGAACAAAATAACGGTCAAGTGGCTCCCCCAGCTGTGATCCGGTTCCCATCGTTCACTTCAGAGAGCCGTTCAAAAGAACGGATCGTTCATGAACGACACACCTCTACTGTACATAGACCTGTACTGCACATAGAGCTGTACTATACATAGACTGCACATACAGTAATGTACAGCAGCTTTTGCTGTTTTCAGTGTGATTGTGGGAAGAAAAAGGAATCGCACACAGGAGCTGAATGCTACCAGCTACCAAAAACACAGCTGGAACACCGTTGATGGGCTAGACCCGAAACGTTTGTAACCCACTTTTTGCTTTAGCTTCTCTTTATTTTCAGCTTTTAATACAGTTTCACTGATAGCATCCAGCTCCTGTGTGCAAGTCCTTTTTCTTCCCATTCCAGTGAGTAGGGGCACAATGAATAAAAGCAGTTTTACCAAATTCTGTTTTTATTATGGGGACATTTAAAACAATGTAGCTACTTGAGCGTAGGTTATATCTTTGATTGCTAAAAAGATAAAAGGCTCTGTATATACAAGGGGAGCTGGCCAACTATGGCCTTGTATACAAATAAAAGCCAGTGTTTGTGCCGTCTAATATCTAGTGATGGCCAGCCTATAGGTCATACAGCATGCAATGGTGTGTAGAATGCTTTCTTCTAGTTATGAATCTTAATGTAGAGTGATAAGTAGAATCAAGCGATTGTAAAAGTGCTTTGGTGGTATTTCTATAAAAAATGTCCCCATAATCTAAAACAGGCAAATATGTAGCTTCTACCAACTTTCTTCTTGCAGACTGTGAGAAACAAGCAACTATCGGTAACTAAACCCCAACTTTAGTTTTAGCTTTGACACCAGCTGCTTTACATGAAGCTTAAAGGACAAGTCCTCCTCGAACACAAAGCCTAAGTAATTATAAGAGGAAACCAGATCAATGGAGCTGCCCTGCAGGGTGAGAAAAGGTGGAATAGTAGGGATGTTCCTTCGGCTCCTTGCAAAGGTCATATATTTAGTTTTCTTGTAATTTAATACTAATTTTAAAGATAAAAGGCTGCGCTGGACTCTTTCAAATGCTTCTTGCAACTTTGAGATGCACCTTTCCATGGAAGGTGCAGTCCAATATATTACAGTATCATCTGCATACAAGTGAATATCTGCATCTGATAGGTTATCACCAAGATTATTAATATATATTGTAAATAGCAGAGGGCCCAAAATGGACCCCTGCGGCACTCCAGTGTCAATATTTAGCTTGTCAGAAAGGGAGCCTTTGATTTGCACACTCTGGGTCCTCCCATTTAAATAGTTAGAGACCCAACCTACTGTAGAATCAGAAAGGCCGATACTGCGCAGACGTGATAAAAGAATGCTATGATTGACAGTGTCAAAGGCTTTAGTCAAATCTATAAACACTGCAGCACAAGATTTTCCACTATCTAACGCATAGCTAACATCATTTAAAACTTAGTGGCAGTGGCTGTACTATGGTTCTTTCTAAATCCAGACTGGAATGTTGAAAGAATTCCCTTTCTAACCAGAAAATCATTTAATTGTTCACTGAGAATAGTTTCAAGAACTTGAGCAATAATTGACAGCTTAGATATTGGTCTATAATTATCCAAGATGGTTGCATCACCACCTTCATAGGGGGAACAACTAAGGCAGATTTCCAGACATCTGGAACAATATTCTGTTCAAGGGATAAATTAAAAATATAAGACAGAGGTCCAGCAATAATCTCAGCTGCTAACTTTAAAAAATAAGTCTCAATTTCATCAGGCCCTGCAGACTTCTTGGAATCTAGATTTTTTAGGGCCTTTAAGACCTCGTTTCGTGTGGTGGCAGAAAAGCTAAATGTTGGACCATTTCTTCTCAGGGGAGGAGACGTGTTTGTTACGTCACTCCCAGAGGATTCATTAAAAATTGATCCTGATGAAACAAAATGCTTATTAAAGCTATTCGTAATATCAAGCATATTTGTGATACGCTGATCATTCAATACAATGTGATCAGTGAAATCATTACAAGACGTTAAGGGAGAAAGAGATTTTATGGTTTTCCAAAATTTGATAGGAAGGATTGTTTATATTTTGGTAAGTTTCGTTTTAAGTAATATTCTGTAATATTCTTGCGTTGAACTTCTATGGCACAAGGCAAACAGAGTAACAGTAAAAGCTTATAACAGCTTTAAATATATGTGCATAAAAAATACAGTCTCATTCCTCTGCAAAAGGTGAGCTGAGGTAACATTCTGTTCTCTCCAGCTTTGCCAATGCCTGTAGCACATATGCCCAGGGAGGCATAATCTTGGTGGGCGGCAGTGACTGAAAAACTGCAAGGTGTTCTGGTGCTGTTCCAGTGATACCCCCATATCTTCAAGACTCGAGATTCAAGAGATACGGGGTGAAAGTCAAACTAGTTCCACCTGTTGTTTGTTGCTTGTGGCCTCTTGCCTGTTGTGTCATACTACCACTGTGAAGATAACAATACAGTTTCAAGCAGTCAACCTAGGGAGCAACAACTTTTGGGGGGCGTTTCCCCATTCAACATCCAAATTGCAAATAAGACTTCTGAATCATGCTTTTGCTCATTAATGATACGGAGCCTTCCATCACAAGGCCACAAGCAACAAGATAGGATGGGAGGAATTAGTTTGACTTTTACCCTTTTCTATTGTTAGAACTGAATTGTGTGTGGAGCAACAAGACCACCAAGTAGGTTTCCAATTAAAGTGCTATTAAGGTAAACAAAAATGTCACTTTAACTCTAGTAGTGACACTGTAGCCTTTTGGGTACATATGAAATCACCAGCAACATGACTCAATGTTAACTGAAAGAAAAAAAAAACTCAACAACTGTACATCATGTAGCAACATTGCTATGACATAACAGAGAGTCTTAAATTACACATTAAGTCTTGGCCACTGCTGTTTATGTAACAACAACGGTATAATAATGAAAACCCTGCATCAATGGGTTAAAAATCCGCAATTTCTACCTTACTCGCAACAGACCACATACTGTAGGACTGTTCCAACTCCACAGATAGTGTAAACAGACAGCTACTGTATGTAACATGCAGAACAGTAGCAAATAGATCCTTTAATCAGAATTGATCTTGTGTATCAAAAAGGACTCAGATTTACAGTTTGAACCTTGCAAAGCACTTTGAAGTGTCGTTTTCACAGGAAAATCCTCTGTCGATCAGAGTTCGAGAGAATGCTGACGACATCAGATTACGTTCTTGCATCATGCAACGATGAGGGAGGGGAAAATAGTTTCAAGTCAAGGTTGTTAAAACTCAACTGAATTAGGCCATTGCAGTGTGGCAGGCAGTCTAGACTGACATGTCTGGATAGACTCAGGGTGTGAAATCAAATTTTGTTGTTTTGCTAAAGCGGTGCACCACATCCGCAGATAACTGGTTGGAGAAGCTCAAATGAAACACAGTGCAACACTGACTAGTCTGAGCACATTTGAGTCTGCACTAGCCTGACAAGCCAGACTAAATGTGAGATTTATGTGAATATTTAATCTGGGCCCGATCAATGAGACATCGGAAAATTGTTGATGGGAACAACCCGTTGTTTTCCAAACTGTGTCTGTGCCTATTGGCCAACGCTTTGTCGTCACTCAATCAAAACCCCGTCCGGGTTGCTTCCAAAGATTCAAAACATATCAAACCAAGTCAGCTGCATTGTGATTGGCCAGCCAGTTTCAGGGCCTGGGGCATTGTCCAAGGCTAGACCCACTCGCAGGCAAAAATCATTTTGGCCGCTGGCGGGTGGGGTTAGTTTGTAGGGCTTTGTCCTCACTCGTGAATTAGTTGAAAACCAGTGCCTGCCCCACTTCCATACTTAAATCAATTATTTTCAATTTGCTCAGAGTTAGACCAGCACAACACACTTCTTGCACACCTCTTCTGCTCTATCTTTTTTGAATCTCGGTTTGCTAAATATCTGCTCGGCTTGTTAAATAGCTTGAATTTGTTGGAAAGAAAAGGCAAATCAATGCCCATCAATTGCCCATTCAAGAGCTCTACACCACAGCACCTTTCGGACTGTCCTTTTTTGTCATTTTTTAAATCAAATGGTGCATTTCCACATCAGCCTACACTTAGTGTTGTGTTTAAATTAAGGGAGAACAAATCATGACGAGTGAAAGAGCAAAAAAAACTTGACCAGGCTGCCACAAAGCTTTTAGTGTTTTGCTGTGTGTGTGTGTGTGTGTGTGTGTGTGTGTGTGTGTGTGTGTGTGTGTGTGTGTGTGTGTGTGTGTGTGTGTGTGTGTGTGTGTGTGTGTGTGTGTGTGTGTGTGTGTGTGGATGCGTTTCAGTAAATGGCGGCCACTATTTTCCTGGAAATGCCCCTAGCTCTCGAAACAAGCAATTATCCACCATCATGCTGATTACTATTTTCCAAGAGAGAGAATATAAGCTTCAAAGCCATGATGCAGCTCCGGGCCGGGATGGGCCGCGACTGTTCACGCTCTTTTTATTTATTTATTTATTTTGCGACGGGAGGGCAGCCTATATCCTGTAGTCATAGTGGTATTTGAAAAAAAAAATATATATATAAAAAGATATTCTTAGGTATTTATTCCTTTACTCAGATAGGACAATATGGGAGATAACAAGGAATGGAGAGAGAGAGAGAGAGAGAGAGAGAGAGAGAGAGAGAGAGAGAGAGAGAGAGAGAGAGAGAGAGAGAGACGGGCAAGGATGGGGTAAGGACCTCAGACCGCACTCGAACCCTGCACTGGTCCATGGTGTAATGGCATGGTCCCTTAGCCCACTGAGCCACAGCATCCCCAAGGGGCAAGGGGTGATTTGCATTCCTATGAAATGATTGTGCCCACGAGAGATTGAAATAATGTAGTAGAGAGGTGAGGATAGCAAATCAGAAGGGACCCTATAAATCATACTTTGTACTGGAGTGTCAACATCTGGAAGGACACTTCTGTTGGAGGAGCAATAGACATGTTCATGACAAGTTCATATCATTAAGTTGAGACGGAAGAAATATGCAAGCTTTTCTGCCAAGTCACCATAGTTCACCATGCAGTTCTGAGGACATCAATTATTCTCAACCCTAAAGCAATCTTCTCTACACTACAAAATACTTATTCAAAAGCCCTTAAGAAGAGGGTGCTTTGGCGCACCGCATACCATCTATGGGGACCAAAGCTCGAATCCAGCATGGGTCCTTTCTCAACCCTACTCCATCTCTCTCTCTCTCTCTCTCTCTCCCTCTCTCTCTCTCTCTCTCTCTCTCCTCTCTCTCTCTCTCTCTCTCTCTCTCTCTCTCTCTCCCTCATTCTCTTCTTATCAATTCTTAACTGTCCTACCAATCAATTTATATCAATTAAGGCAAACGCCCCCAAAAAACATATATTTTTTTGTTTTAAATCCTTGCAACACTTGTTCAGACCATAAACATTACACTTTACACCATCGCAAAGGCAACAGTATGCACCATGGTGGAACTTCACTTCCTGAAAGAGATAGACAAAAGCCAGACAACAACACCACCATCCATGGAAATGGATTAAGACAGAGGACACCATTTTCTTCCTCCTCCCAACCACCAACCAATACTCCTCTGTAACCTCACCTCCTCTCCTAGACACCCTTCCACTGTCGCACGAGAGAGAGAGAGAGAGAGAGAGAGAGAGAGAGAGAGAGAGAGAGAGAGAGAGAGAGAGAGAGAGAGAGAGAGAGAGAGAGAGAGAGAGAGAGAGAGAGAGAGGAGAGAGTGTGTGTGCGTTTGTGTGTGTGATCGGACTGTTTGGCTGGGGGAAGTGTGAATGCAAGTGTGCCTGTGTGCCTGTATGCCTGTGTGCGTGCATGCGTGCCTGCGTGTTGCGTACGTGCGTGCCTGCGTGCGTGCAAACTGTTTAGTTGGGGGAAGTGGGAGTGAGTGCCGGTGCTTTGATCCAAGGAGCCATAAAGAGCGGTGTAGCAGATCCATCGCCTCTGTGTTTGGGTCAATAGCGTATTGATCCGGACGCACGCTCGCACAGAAAGGCAGATACATCTGCTTATTAGCAAAGACTGGTCTTATTGGGGGCCGGGACACATTAGAGATGTGCAATGGGCAGAGGGAGATGAAACGCAAAATGTTGGTGGATTAAGCGAGAGACAGAAAGAAAAAGAAGGGGAGGTGGCAGAGAAAAATATATAGTATATATATATATATATATATATATATATATATATATATATATATATATATAGAGAGAGAGAGAGAGAGAGAGAGAGAGAGAGAGAGAGAGAGAGAAAGAGAGAGAGAGAAAGAGAGAGAGAGAGGGGGACAGACAGATCGAGAGAAGGGAAAAATAGGCAGAAAGAAAGAGAAGTCTGCTCAGGTCTGCTCAGGGTGAGTCAGCACATCTGGAAATCAGTAAACCACTCAGACAAACAAACATTTAAAATGGACGACAAGCAAGAAAGAAAGTAACTGCCGAAACAACTCGTTTCTCTCTTTTATACACACACACACACACACACACACACACACACACTTGCACCATCTCTCAATCTCAGGTCGCTACGATAATAACCGAGGCATTTATGAACTAATCGTGGTCATCATCGATCCTCGCATGGCAGGATTGACTCCCCATCTCGTGGCGTCCTTTCATCCGAGGACAAGAGCTTGTTCTCCGGCTGCCACCAACATGCCACCCCCTCCCCCCCACCCCTCCCCACACAACCCTCCTTCCATCGACCAGCCATCTCTCTGGCCATTTCCCCCCTCATCACATCTAAAGTCTCTTTAGCATTCAGTGTGATATCGGCATCCGATACAGCGGTTCTCAACCTTTTTGAACAAACGCCCCCCATACCTCATCATATGCCCGCCGACGCCCCCTACCCAACATCATGATAATAATAACAGTGGATCCCCCTCTCAGCTGTCTCCTTCTCAACACATCCTGTAGGCCAGTGATTCTCAAAGTGTGGTCTGGGGACCACTGGTGGTCCGTGACAGAGCTCAGGTGGTCCTCAAAGGGATTTCTACTTTTCCCAGATAGGCAAGCTGAAGGCTATATTTGTAACATAATCACAAAGCCAAACATGTCTGAAGTCCTATTTTCACTACAATAAGTCTTGTAAATGTGAATAAATAGTAAGTGATCTGCATCAAAAATTAACAGTGTTAAATAGTACCCTTCAACTATCAATTCAGTCAATAGGTGGTCCCTGAACATTTTTGGGGGGACAAAGTGGTCCTCGGTCTGAAAAGGTTTGAGAAACACTGCTGTAGGCCCTACCTTGGCGCTAACTGTAGGGCACTCATCTACTACACGTCCGACCCGGGTTCGATTCCCGACCCGGGCCCTTTGCCGACCCTTCCCCGTTTCTCTCTCTCATTTGCACGTCCTGTCACTTCTTCACTGTCCTATCATAAAAAATCCACAGTCCACAGACCAAAAAACATGCCTGTAAAGCCCACGTTAAGAAACACTACAAGAGAGCACTTTCTCCTCATGATTCAAGAAGACATCAGTGCTCCGGAGCAGAGATTGGCCCCGCCATTGCAGTGCAGTGCAGTGCAGTGAGGTTGGCTGATAACAAGCATGGAGAGTCAAGAGGCGAGGGGAAGATTAGGAGGAGCAGAGCAGAGCAGAGCAGAGCAGGCCGGGCTAAGAGGACACACAGTCACAGTCAAGAGTACTGTACTGACATGTCTGGCTGCCACCAGAAGGGAAATGTCAGGGTGAGAGGGTGAGGAGGAGGATGAGGATGAGGAAGAGGAAGAGGCAGGAAGGCAGGCAGAAGCACTCAAGTGGTCCTCACATGCAAAGACACAGATCTATGAAAACGCCACCCTCAAAAGTAGCAAGTACACACGTGTAAATGCATAAACAGACACACACACAGACACACACCGACACAGACACACACACACCATGTACCTACATACATGCGCACATGAATGCACACGCACACAGACACAGCCCAGGAGCTGTCGGGAGCTGACATTGCTTCTGGAGGTCAATCCGTCAGCGTTGGGGTGGCATCGATAACGCGACTAGGCTTTGCTCCTGGTGATGGTCCACATCCAGCAGGGAGGGCCCTCCATTACCTTTATCAAATCATACTGGCCTGCTCCAATTTAATCAAGCCTGCCTGGGCCTGGTGTCGGCCCCCTCCATCCAGACACACACATACAAACACGGAGAGACAGAGAGACACGCATACACAGACACAGACACACGCACGCACACACACACGTCCCACAAACATGCATACACACATGCATACACAGTGCACACGTGTAACTGTAACCACAAAACTGCACGCACGCACGCATACACACACACACACACACACACACACACACACACACACACACACACACACACACACACACACACACACACACACACACACACACACACACACACACACACACACACACACACACACACACACACACACACACACACACGGTGTGAAGAAGAATAGGAGATGAAGCGTTGGCATGGCTCTCGGAGCAGTAGTGGCAGCTTGTGGGGTGAAGAGTGTCTAGCAAGCTGTCAATACACTCAAAAACAATCAGTCACACCTCCCACTTCATGCTATCTGACTCCGAACTGTCACGGGCAACAAAATCCCTTTTCACTTTGCCAACACACGAGAGGCGGATTTGAAGACCTTCTAAAAGACCTTTTCTAGCGTAAAATGGAGTGATTCGGATTCCATCTATTGCTGCAGTTATGATACCCCGCCAAAAACACACACACACGCACACAAATTACAAGCAGAGGACCTTCTAAAATACCTAGAACAGTGCTATTAAACTTCAGTTCCGGAAGGGCTGAGCAGAAAAAATAACTGGGTTTTCGAAAGCCACATTAAATAAGACTACAAAAAAGTGTACCTACTTTTAAGTCGTTTCTGGCCGAAGGACATTTAAAAAAAAAAGGGGGGGGGTGTCTAGCCCACAGGCTGCCTAAAACAGAGTGATTCCCCTTCTATGAAAAACATTTACGAAAAATCACACAGCAAGTTACAACAATATACAGAAACAGTGATTCCCCCTCTATGAAAAACCTTTACGAAAAATAACACAGCAAGTTACGGCAATATATACCGAAAACCCATAGAACATACGGAACAGTATAGTATAAGCCACAAGCACATGCCGAATTCAATTATTGCAGAATTTTAGTATTAATGGTTGAAATATAGTCATAATGAATTTACGGTTCTGAAGAACATTTTGTAAGTGGCAATGTTAATAATACAAATTCTATCATACAAGGTACCATATAATTAGCCTGGTCCTGACCATCCCATAATACTACCATTTCATTTCGTATTTATGGTCTGGAAGTTGTGTGATCTGACGCGATTGCAGGAAGCGGGAAGTTTGCACTCAGTTATGGTTTGAAATGATTGGACAGCTCTCACCCAATCGCCGACAGTTACTCAACAACAACATGGCGCAGACCAGAGCCATTGGCGTAGACGTTTACGTCATCGTCACCAGCGTCTTCCCCCTTTCTCCCCCACGTGGGGCGCTTAGATTACACGGGGGGTGTTGCGATCAAAATCCCACCGATCTGGCACTCCACAGAAGAGCAAGGCCAGACTACCGTAGTGGACCCAATCCTTTGGCGGAAGTACGTAGGATGGCTCGCGAGGCTACCATATAATGGGCCCATGCCATAAACAGCAAGTGCTTCTGGTGACCCGCCACGTTTGAAAGCGGCCAGAGGTCACATTCCAATCACCCCCATATTTTCTCTCCCAATCACACCCTGTCTCTCTCTCCTGTCACCATCCTGCCAAATAACAGCAAACAGCAGACAATGCAAATGCACAGCAGACAGCAGACAACAGACTGATGAGTAGGGATGTAAATCATAGCTTCCATGACGATACGATTCAATATCGATATCTTATTATTCGATCCGATGCAATTTGATTATTTTAATCTTAAGAATGCCCAACGATACAATACAATGAGATTCGATTCGACTTTTTTCCAATTACTTTTCCAATTCTATTATGTTATGGAGCTAGGGCATTGGGGAGGGGCCAGCGATTTGATTATTTTCGATATTTAAGAATGCCTCACGATACGATGCAATTC